>NW_011948662.1:0-1884 GCF_000503995.2 Ceratosolen solmsi marchali
CACTTAGGGAACCCCTCTGTCTTTGGTGTCTCCGATCAGAGCGCCTCTGCATAACGGGCGGTTTTCCGTTGGTAAAATGATATGCAATACATCAAGATGTTATCACCGCTGTTATCATCCGATTTGAAGTTGACCAAATATTTGATCCATTAGGCTTTGTGTCATCCGTCGTGATAATGACCACGATATTCATGCAGGAACTGTGGTTACACGAGCTCAAGTGAGACGAGAAGTTGCCACCGCAGCTCTCGTCACAATGGCTAATCATCAGAAAGGATCTCGACAACGTAACAGAGATATCAATACCACGTTTGCTCAATATAGGAACGACCTAATCCATAGAGCCGCATGGGTTTTCTCATGCATTCCAATTAGCCATGTCAGCAGTCATATACATCTTCGTCCACGACTCAGATAGCATTATAATTTCATTGGTATGGTTGAAAACTAAGGTAGCGCCCCTTAAACACGATGATTGGAGCTAACTGCAGCACTACTTCTATCGAAATTAATGCATTACGTCTTAGCCCCACTGAAGACGGATGTAAGAGCAAGCCATCCGTGGACAGACATGAATGACAGAGATGAAAGGAATTTGTACAAAACAGAGTATCCAGCATTCAGGATCTCACCCCAACGCTCACTAAAGATATCGTCCTGGAAAATGAAACCCAGCGTATTGTGTCTTACGAGGCATAAATGCATCCCAACTTCAACAACATCCACTATGGTGAATCGGACCACCGTGGATCGCCAACATTGAACGATAAACAATGTGAACAGGAAGTACGTCTCAGCGCCGTATTACTGACCACAGTACTCAAGACGCAATATCAATGGGAGATAATTCACAGATACTCAACACTCTGAGAATTATTGCGAACGACAGCATTCAGTCTCATTTTTATCGCACAATTGAGAAAAAATCACGAGATGTCCTCTACCATACAGATAAATACAGAAACCTTGGAAAGGGCAAGGGTCTTCTGGAAAAAGGCAACTCAATCAGCATGCTTCTCTGAGGAATTATAAGTTCAAAACTTCAAGGCTTTTCTTTCAGAGAATCATGCATTCAGTCGACTGGAAGCATACGTCGACAATCAAGGTTATCAGGGTTAATGGAAGACTCTACAGAGCTTCACTCCCCCTAGAAAACAAGCACCCATCCATCCACCCACAATGCCTCACATGGAAGGCAAGTAGAAAGCTGACTCTACTTGCCTAAATCGAGGCAATTCTAAACTCAAGACCACTAGAGCCGATGATTGACGATCCCAAAAATGTCTCGGCACTCAGCCCAGGACATTTTCTTATGGGGAGCTCGCTCACGCCTATTCCAGAACCATCTCTCAAAGGATTGTCACAATAGTCAACTCACTATTTATAACGACAGCAATCAATATACAAATGGCATCATCCACGGAATGACATTAAGATTGGCTCGTTGGTACTCATCACCGATGAGCGGATTCCACATTGCAAGTGTCCTCTCGCTAGAGTAATCAACATTCACCCTGGCAAGGATGGGCTGACCAGAATAGTCACACTAAAAACAGCTTCGAATACCATGATTGATGAGACCAATACATAAATTGGCAGTACTACCAATCTCCGACAAAAAGGAATAATCATTAGTAGAATTGCTCATGACAGGCGGAATGTTCGAGATTGCGAGAACCTCTCGCGAGTGTCAGACATCTGGAAAAGACCTTAGTCGCTAGACATCTGCGAAAAACCCAAGTCCTAAGACATTCGAGGTCGAGAAGACAGGTCCAACGGTCGTCGACCCTCTGAAAAAATCTAAAGTGCACGATCACAGAGAGGCGCATTCTAATTGAAGACGCTCTGATCGGAGACACCAAAGACAGAGGGGTTCCCTAAGTG
>NW_011948656.1:0-1922 GCF_000503995.2 Ceratosolen solmsi marchali
AGAGAGAGAGAGAGAGAGTAGTCTATCTCATGGTGTCCCAACAAAGAGTGAGCCTTGATTGAAACGTCCTTGCTTTAACTATCCAAATGACAATATGGCTAGATTCGACAACAGAGTGTGCGATTGAGTACCGTTAGATTTTAATTTTTAGGTGTAACGACTATTTCTAGATGTCCAGATATCAAATTACAGATATTTAAGAACTTGTGAAGGATTCTCGCAATTTCGAACAGCATATTTTTATGTATTTGAAATTTGCAAAAACATATACAAAACATACGCAAAGGTTTTAAACGATCGATTTCACTCGTTTTTAAGGGAATGTTTAGATATCCATACATAAAACTTTCATTTTTTTTCAATATATTATTTAGTTCGTTTAACTGTAAATCTTTTATTATAATGTACCTTCGGTACTTCCAGCAATTTATTTTCAAAAGATACCATACCGCAACAAAAAACCCACAAATGTATCGTACTAAGATAATATAAAAACTACTACTGCACCAGTCTTAAGAAGGTGAAATCTAGATCTCAATTAGTATATACATTCTTTTTGAACTATAAATTATAAAGAGTAATATTCAGAAACGTCAAATTCTTAATATAGAGAAAATTCTGTTGTTATTACTTAGATAAAGAATACTGCATTCTCAGTGGTAAATGACAAATATATTCCATTATTAAATTACAAATATATTTCCGAATAATGAACTAATTATAAAGAAAATTTCCAGCTTGGTCACACATACAATAGCATACATAAAAAATAATTTTTTACTTCAAAAAGATTGTAAGCGTTTATATTAAAAAAATAACAAAATATCAAATATACCTGGTATTGATATAAGAAGAGCTGTAGCTCGCCATAATGCACAGTGATGCTCATTCTCGTCTCGATTACGACATGCTCGCCAGAGTTCATCAACTAATCGATTTACGACCATATTAATACTTTCTTTATCACTAGAATGCTGTTCCTTGCGCAGTGTTTCGCCGCGTACAAGATTTAACATTCCAGCAACTTCACCTGCATACCAAGAACGAGTTGTCATCATTGAAAATAGCCAGGAACTAGCACCCTTCGCTCGAGATTGTTTATCCAATGAGTTAGTCTTAATATTTAATAAATTTAAGGTATTATACAATAATGATGTATAATTATTATTTTATATTTACTTACTGTAGAGAGTCCAAGACCGAGACCTGGTCCAGATAAGTCAACCAATTCAAGAACTGAATCTGTTGCAAGAGATAAACCCGAATGGTGTTCTTTACCTGAAGATTGAAACTGTCTTATATATTCTTGTAAATGTGATTTAGTTGCTTGGGGAGCCCACGTCATAGCTGCTTGCACAATTTCTTTACATCTTTTAGTAAAATCTTTAACGATGCTCTGAAATTGGTTGGAGATCAGTCCATTAAAGAAACAAATTCTTTTAATAATTTTAAATAAATTTTTGTTTTATATTTCAATTTGTTATTATAATATTTATTGTTATAATATATTGATATTACTTATTAAGTTTCAATATTGTCGTTAGCATTTTTAATTTAATAAATCATGAAATAAATATAAAAGACATAATATATGTAAATATTGCACCCTTGAAATAATGAAATACTATGTATTTCCACACTTTTCCTATTTTCATTGGGTTCAAAGGATTTCAATTTTTAAAAACTTTTCTATAAATGCTATCTTATTTGCGGTTTTTTAAAACTTTATTTTAATTTATTTTTCCGGCATAATTATTCAATAAAAGTATTAATTCTTTTAATTATGTGAAAATATTATATACATAATTGAGCTTTATCTTATCAGTTTTCTTGAAACATAAAAGTTTCTGCTTTACTATTGTTCGATTTTAAGGTTTAGTTTATGGCTCGAACTACCGATTCAATAGTTCAGTGGATTAGTC
>NW_011948655.1:0-1929 GCF_000503995.2 Ceratosolen solmsi marchali
TGGTTCTCCAATAGAAGTGCACCTCAACGCCACATTCATTATTAAGATTAATAAAGGTTCATTTATAATCTCTTCAAGAATAATAATTCCTAAATTGGAAAGGAAATGGAATAAACAGCAACAAAATATATATGTGTTAATTATTGCATCAGTGAATTAACCCTTCCACTTGTCCACGCATTCTCCCACACAACCTAGTGGTTTTTCTTAGTTAATTCTAAACAGACACTTTTAATTACCTTTTTAATTAAATACAAATTAACAATTGAATTATTATTTTATGACAGTTTACTTTCATTTCATATGTTCTATTATTTTTTAGAATTATTTTCAAATCAATAAGTATATTAACATTTTAGTGTAAAATATCGAATTATAAATATAAAATATAAAATATGAAATTAAAATTCTTCATTCTATAAAATGTTAAAATTTACGTATTTAAATTATTTGGTACATTATGTACAAACGTAATTTTCGAAAACAAAATAGAAATCTTACCTAAATTCATAAATGGCATTGTAAAATCTACAGCTTGTTCACGATCATAAGTTATTGTAAGATCTGCTATTGCTAAATCGGCTTTTTGATCAAGAAGTTCTTTAATCATGCCATCCCATTCTTTCGTTTCTCTATTAAACGAGCCATAGCGAATATCTGGTACTAATTGAATGGTGTAATTAAATCTTAATATACGTGATATTTCTTGTATAAGATCTACGCTATAACCTTCAAATTGAGCATTTCCAGTAAGTTTTTTGCTGGATTCTTTCCACATGCAATATGGAGCACTCTAAAACAAGATTACTATTATACTTTAAATAATATATATAATTAATATCGAATATTATATGATTTCATAATTTATCAGTGACTTTCCACATATTGATTGTAAGTTTTTTATCATAATTTACAACCATGTATATTAATCATCAAATTTAAATCATCTTGCATAGAAGATTTAGCTGATTTAATGAAAAACGTTTTTTATAATTTTTTAAAGCAATATCTAAATAACTGCACTAATTATCTGTCAATTTATCAGCAAGTAGAAAACAGGGAAAAATTATTTTATTTTTAAGTTAATATTCTTACGGTCCTTAGATGAAGCAGAATCAAACGAAAAAAAAATAATTGGGCTAATAAATCATTGTAACAGAACATATAGGAATCATAAAGCATATGTTTCGTACATTATATTTAATTTAAACTGTATTGCAATATTCAATTTTATTTTATATATAATCAGAAATTATTTTTGATTCGATTATGTTTTTAAACTATTACACATATAAATTATTAAATTATTATTAGTTTTTCAATTCTATTTTTTTTTATTCAAATATATAGTAGTATAATGATAAACTACTGAAGAAAAAAATCTTTATGGTGATTTTTTCTTTCTTACATATCTTTTTTATTAAAAACAGTAGATTTATATCAATTATTTTATTGCTAAAAAGATTTTTAAAATACTCTGAATGTAATTTTGGTATAAATAAATAATAAAATATCCGAATATATCAAAACATTAAATAAATGAAATAAAGTTATACATTTTTTTTAATAAATGTATAATCGATGTATAACTAGTTGTTGTTTTAAAATGTCTAATTTATTATTTATTGCTATTCTGATTTATGATTTTTTAAAAAATTATTTTTTTCCCGTTGTTCACAATGTAGTTTTCGTATAATGAATTATATTTTTTTAGAAAATATAACTGTTCTGTATTTTTGATACGAATATTATATTACTGTTTATTTTGAGAATGTGTATATTATAATCATTTATTATATTATATACAGTATTACAGAAATTTAATAAAAATCTACGTGAAATTTTCATTATTTTCCACTTGTTCCTGTGTAAATCGTCTAAGAATTCTTTTAGACCCACTGCTTCAGATACAGTTGTATTGGACGATGG
>NW_011948651.1:0-1980 GCF_000503995.2 Ceratosolen solmsi marchali
AAAAAAGAAAAAAGGAAAAAATGTTCTCGCATTCTCGAACAGATGACCTACAGTTGCTTGGGTTGTACTCGAGTACTGTGCGTCATGTAGTGGTGTATGATGCCGCCCATAGTATTTGTTACAGTTTCTGGGGGTGGTACACTTGTAAGTGGTGTGAGGCACAAAGTTGAATTTACGTGGGATTGTACAACTTTTCAATCCGTAACAATAATATATTGCATTATTTTGAAATAATTTTATGAGTGTCAATAATTGTTGAAAATAAATTTTCTAATAATATTTAATATAATTCTAAGATGTTCCAAAGAATTATAATATATCAATAAGCATTTATATCAAGATCCAAAAATCCTGGAATAATTCTATTCTAATTTCAGAATTAGGTTATTTTTTTAAGTAATATTTGACTAAAAATGTTTATATCTATTTTTTAATTTCAAAATTTACAATTTTTTTTACATAAATCGAATATCCTCACTTGCATAACATATTGGTGTAATGCCGCGTGAGATATCTGAAGTTGATCTCCTTTTTCTCTCCTTTCATATGAAAGACCATGCGTTAAACTTCATTCTTTATTTTTGACAATTTAACAAAAAGTGAAACTGTATTTCACATGACGGAAGGATAAAAAGTGCCACCTTATTAATAATATCATTTTTTATTTTTTAATGTAGTCACATTTATAGATTTGCTAATTTATTAATAACTCCTTAAAAGTTAATAGTTTCTTAAGAATGAAATACAGTTGATTATTCAGACTGCATCAAGTAGTCAGACGTATATTCTCTACTTTATCATTTATTTAATTGTAAATAGTTCTTTATAATTACATGTTATGACTGTATTTGGTAATTTTTTGTTTTTCCGTTAAACATACACTTACCGAGCCTGTAGAAATTGTGATTTTTACGCTAGTATAATTTGATTTATTATTAAGTATTATTATAATTAATAATTCCTAAGTTTCTTTTAATTTAATTTATAATCTAGGCATTCAATATTTATCATACTTTACAACTATATTTTTTTATTTCATTTTGTTCAGTTTAATTTTCGATTTTGCAATTGTTCACGAGCTTGAAAAACATTTTACTAAAAACGTATAGAGTTAATACAATAAAAAAATAAAAGGAATAATATACATTTGTATTAAAAATAAATAGTATTGGGCACTTTCAAATTACTTATTTACTGTTGATCAATTTAAATTATCTGTATTATCATCATCATTATTTAAAACTAATCAAATGATTAAGAAATTTATTTGGATTGCTTTGAATATTCTTTTCAACGTATGTTTATACATTTGTATGTGAATTACTATTCTATAAATATTATTTATATCTAATTATTAACTGTCATATAAACAATATTGAAAATTAATTTATAATTATATTACTATGATTACTATTTTATTTTTATCCGATATGGCTACTAATGATATATTTTTTATTAAACGTAATACATTCAATACATGTTCCAAATCTTTTTCGTTTACTAATTATATTAAATATCGATATGTATGACTAATAGTATTATCTTCGTATAATTTTTAAATTATATTTATATTTTACGTGATAACATAATTTTTTTTATTACTTCTCTTAAATATCATTTTTATATTGTTATTAATTCAAGGATCCATTCAAATATTTTAATATACTTTTTTTTAAAGTACGTGCATACATTTTTTTTAGCATTTTCACTTATTTAGACTTGTTATAATATATTATTGTTATGTTTAAATTAATTTATTTTCGTAGTTCATTAACAGTTTAATAGTTATGGCTTACATTTTATTGTATACTACTGTTCGAGAATGAAAAGAAAATCTCTTGAATTATATTCATTAGAAATCTTTCGACAGCTATTATAAAAAGGAATTATCGAACGGACATAAAAGTCTAAGAAAGTCTCGCAAAGGTTGCTGGAGACTCGAAAAGGTTAGTACATCTAGAACATACTCGTAAACAGCCA
>NW_011948648.1:0-1998 GCF_000503995.2 Ceratosolen solmsi marchali
AATTTAGTGCTGGATATCCGTGTTTCAGATGCAGTCGATCTTCCAACGATTCATTCTTTATACACTGATATATTACTGCCTGCACTATTTTTCTACAGCGGCAGAATGTATTGAGACAATACTGTTTATTTGATATATAATATTTGGAATTACACATTTTATACTTGACGTATGTAATTATAGTTCATGTTCATGTCATGCGCTAGAATATTTGTACTATATCGATAATTAATAATATAAGTAGTAATCTTGCATGTTAGATTATACTGCATATTTACAATTTAATTGTATTGTCTCTATTATATCTATAACATCGAGAAAACTCAAAGTTATATTTTAAATTCAAAAAAGCATTTGTTGTTTTTTGAACAATACCGACTTGCTAATATAATTGTTGAACACAATCGTTGAACATATGCTTACTTGAATATGAAATTTATTTTATTTTTCTCACTTACAAAATGTTGATTATATATCGTTCTTTTTATGTACAAATTTATAAAAACGAACAAATTAAACTTGTAAATCATTTAGCAATAATCAGTGTAAGTTTATTAAACTATGGTTGTTAATCTTTGTAGAACAGGACACTTATTTAACCAATAAAAAAAATTATAAACCCACTCTAATTATTCATATATTTATTATTAACAGGAAATAAATATGTATTACAATTAATTGAATACAGTATTATTTTTAAATAAAATTATAAATAGGCTTCAAAAGAAAAGATACAGACTAAAATTTTTTACTGATGGGAATAGTTTTACATATGGGTATAAATATCCTCTTTTTTCTCTAAATACTCCACCATGTCATTAGGAGTTTTAAAGGCATCCAATATCTCTCCGTCTAGGGTATAACCAAATTCATCCTCTAAATCCATAATAATTTCTATAATATCTAAAGAATTTAAGCCAAGATCATTTATGAAATGGGACTGCAAAGTAACCTGTAAATAATTCATAAGGTTACTTTTGCAAATAAACGATACACTATACTAGCATTGTATGATCTAAGTATATTTATATATAATATTTGAAGTTAATATGATTATAAGGAATTTTTATATTATATATTTAGATATTTAGGTATAAAAGTCTGTAGTGTCAACAAATAAATAAATCCATTTATATACTAAATGTCTCTAATAATGTTTAAAACAATATAAACAATTCATTCAGTTATAAATACAATGAAAGTTGACATTAAATACTTATATTTTTATAGAATAAAATATATGTATTTAAAAGATTTTGTCATACGTTCATACAGTGAATAAACCAAAGTACCTTCTACATTGGTATGTGCCAGATTTAAATTAAAATATTTTAATGTCGTTCAACATATTAAACCCATTGAACATATTAATTTATATATCTTTTAAGAATATATTATCAGAAAGTCTAATCACCAAAACTACTATGTTTTTAATAATATTCAAAAAATATTTAATGAAATAAGTTGCTCTACACTGTAATATTACAGCTCATTAATTAGTAAGTAAAATAAATTATGAATCAATATAAAGTATAAGAAATGAATATAAATGTTAACCTTGTTAAAACCAACATTGTCGTGTGAAGCTACAACTAATAAAACACGGTCCTCTAAATCTTTCTTCGATCTTGCATGATCTATGTAGGTGCACCACTTTCCATATGTTGTGCTAGTAATATGTAGATGCATTTTTTGGTTGTTGCAAACATCTTGTATTATCTGGCTCCTGATCCCTGCCTAGTGTTTTTAATTTTATATAAAATTAACGTTAGCACTAATTAGAAAAGTTAACAAAACTTGCGCTGAAAGCAATATAGTCGACAAGTTAAGAACTAATAACAAAGCTTTAGTTAAATAGAGCATATCAAATAAATAATTAATTGGCATGAAATTATAATAAAAAAAAGTAATACAGATTTAACGGTAGAAGTCATTGTCAATTATTTAGTCTTTTAAATTTATTTAACTTAAATAAACACGTGCGAGCTTTAGACAAAT
>NW_011948647.1:0-2003 GCF_000503995.2 Ceratosolen solmsi marchali
CTCCAATGAGAGCGGGTCTTGCTCAACTCCCCTCCATGATGGGTGGTCTTGATGCCGCTCTTTTTACTAATCTTTAATTTTATTAATCGATTTTTACTTTATTATTGAAATGAATGTTAAAAAATAATGTTATATTAGTATTAATGCAAATATAAATCAATTCTGTATTGCAGTTATACAAACACGGATTCCATGGCTACTTCATTCGGGATATTACAGTATTTCTCTAACAGTAAAATTTGTTGATTATACGAATTTTAAATATTCATAAGAATATCTATAATAGAATTAAAATATTTTATACCTGCAATTATTTTCTTTAAAAGTCAATTAATTGTAGTCATATTTTACTTAGTGATATAATAAATATTTTTGTATTCTGTATTTCAATTTTTTAAAAAATATTAGATTCATATTTATTGTATACATACTTATCGTACACATAATAATTTAGAAAATTTAAATAATATATTATGTTTACAGGACTCGAATTTTTCTACATATCAGCGAATGTGGCATTTTATGGAAACTGCAAAAGCACCAAACGAAGTATTTACTAAAAGCAATGTTGAGGGTGTTAATCGAGTTGTTAAAGGAAAAGGAAATTATGCTTTTCTTATGGAATCAACGTCAATAGAATATGTGATTGAAAGAAATTGTGAATTAACACAAATTGGTGGACTTTTAGATTCAAAAGGTTATGGAATCGCTATGCCTCCAAGTAAGATATAAAAAATTGCAAACTATATAATTTGTAATTTATATTTCATTTGGCATAGCTTAAATATAATAGTATTTTTCATAATGTTATTTTAAATTTTCAAAGATGGAATGTTAAATTCATTTTGCGTTTAAAACAACTTACTATGTAATAAGTTAAATTGCTAATAAGTTAAATTAAATTGTTAAGTGTTTTCAGCATTTTAATTTATTATTCATTATCATAAAATTAATATATTAAAATAAAAAATAATAAAAAATATTAATTAAAAGTAATTATAAGGCCGATTGATTTTCAACTTTATACTTAAAATTACGTAACATAAACTGAATGTAACGTAATGTTTCAGTTTATATCAAATTCATAGTTATAATTAGTTAGCTGATGATTAATTCATGTAATGTGTTTATAGTTTCTTTGATTTAACTTATTATTTCGTAGATACTGTATAATCCAATTGTAGTTTACATGAACAATGTACTAAAAAAAGTCACTAATTCTTTTTGAAAGAGAAAAGTAAATGTTAATGAATATATTGAAAGGTGAATTTACTGAAGTAATTTCACGAAAGTCGTTAATACCGAATAAATAAACAGTTGATTGTTAAAGGATTAATTACTAAATAATTAATTATTTTTTATTGTTTTAAGACAATGATTCTTGATCTTGACCTGCACTTAGCATGACATAGTTATCATGTACAATAATTACAGAATATATGATGTTTATTCAGTAATTTCAAATTGACCATAACACTGTTTACATTTTTATATCCGGTACTTTCATCCGAAGTTGAAATCTTCATAAAAATAAATTATATATTTTATTACAATTAAATAGTAATTCTATTAAGGTTTTTTTTCTTTTATAAAGTTAATATTTAAAATAAAATTTATAAATTATATTATTGTATAATTTACAAAATAAAGTATATCATTAAAAAAACTTATTTATTGACAACATTTTTTTTTATTGTTTAATTGTAATAATTAAGATTTATTATTTCTAATTAACAAGATCAATATTTTTTACCTTTACATCATAATATTATGATAATACTGTTATATCTTCTCTAATTACCAGTATAATTTCAAACTGTAGTAAGAAATAAATTTCAGATTCCCCATATAGGACAGCCATAAGTGGAGCTATTTTAAAACTTCAAGAAGAAGGTAAACTTCACATACTAAAAACCAAATGGTGGAAAGAAAAACATGGTGGAGGATCATGCCGAGTAAGATACACGCACGCACGCACGCACACACACACACACACACACACA
>NW_011948646.1:0-2006 GCF_000503995.2 Ceratosolen solmsi marchali
ATGTATGTATGTATGTATGTATGTATGTATGTATGTATGTATCGGCACGAATTAGTTATATTAAATAATATGTATAATACAAGATATATAAGAAAATTATTCACTAGTAATTCTCTAATACGAGCGCCCTTTACCGCCATATTATTCCCAATGTAAAGCAAATTAATTTTCATATTTCGAGAATATTTGACTATGAGAGGATCATTGTAATTTAACAACCACCTACTCGCTTAACATTGCTTAACAGCTTTACGTGGTAAAAATATATTACCCTTTTAGTATCGCCGGTTGCTCATGAAAATATTTCACCCTCTCGTCATCCGTATAGAATTCGAAGTCAACAGTCGAAGGAGCATGAATGCAATAAGCAAGCAAGGAAATTTAATATGTAAGATGAGGAAGAAGCCGATTCTACGTATAAAACATCGCGTACCGTTACCGTTATTCATACAAGGTGCACCGCGACATGAATAGAGGAGAAAGAAGAAAAAAAAAGTAGATCGATCTTCTCTACCTTCCTCACACGAATCAACCCCCGCGTACGCGATCACGTGACACGTTTTTGCTTTTAATATCTTCGTGGCTGACTTGGTAGGCGTATATATGAGCACGTACTCGAGCGATATATAAACTTCCAAGATCTGCATTCCTTTCACCGTCACTTCCATCCTCTATAAAATGAAATAATAACGGCGTCGCATATGTGTGCAATAATGAAAAGGTCAAGAGTAGGCCAGAGGTCGTCATTTTAGCCTTTACTTAACGAAGAAAAGTTTCGAAGACTCTTCAAAATCCGAGCTCCATCTAATTTATCTTTTTATATCAAGTCTGCTTCTTCTGTTTATTCCAATTGCCACTTTTCAAACAAGAAGGTTTTCTTAAGATTATCTACATTGTTTGTAAGAATTTAATCACTTTTTACCTCGAATATTATATATAGTTGGTAATTAGCATTATTTCTTAGAAAAAGTACGAGAAACGAATTTATTTCATATGGAGCTGCGTATATTATTTCTTCGATACATATCGAAAAATTGCCTTCGTTTCTTGGTTTCTTAAAGTATCTAATTAAACATTCGAGCTTACACGTGCGCCAGCTAAAAATTAATCGATTCGACATATTATGATTATATTCCTATACATAATGGATAAACGCACTTATATATAATTGCGCCAGTTGCCCTAGTGAAAATACCCAACCCGCATACTGTTGTGACATTGTGCAGAATTATAATTGAAATTTCCAATAATATACTGCATACAAATTGTCGATGGAGCTTGGTTGAATTTCAAAGAAATTACTATTAAAGTACACATGTACTCTAATCATTGGAATATGAAGAATAAAACGTAGTTGATGTTGTCGGAAAATCATTGAAATAAATCACTTTTGAGACTAAACGTTGTTAATTAAGTTTCTAATTATTATTATGTTATTTAATCTCTCACTCGCTACCTTCTCGGCTAAACATCAATCGCGTATTTTATCCAAGTATATTAATTATTGTATTGTACAATAATTTTTACGAATGCAAGCAATATTGCAATATTGAAATTTATAAATTAATTCATGTTTCACTTTAACATCTGTAGAGACGCGGTTATTAATGAAATTAAAAATTTCAAAGTAATTACAAATTATGAATCATTAAAATGTGCGATTAAAATACGCTGATTATTGCCCTTAAAATAAAGCCTAAATTGTGGAAAATGGATGAGTAATATAATTATAAAATTATACACAAATTCGTGAATATAGACTTTTACTTTTCACAAATTACACAATTGGCATGAGAAAACAATCGGCTTCATTATGAAATTAAACATGTTTTTATGACTTTGATAGTTTTCTATTGAATTATATGCGAGGAATTTACATTCTGCTCTTTTATTACATTACGACCGCCTCGGCGCGGGAAGAGCGATTTGCGTATGTTACATTAACAGTTAAAGAACTACTTGGCACGAAACCTGGTTGGTTTAGATATAAAAAAAAAAAAAAAAAA
>NW_011948645.1:0-2013 GCF_000503995.2 Ceratosolen solmsi marchali
ATATATATATATATATTATATAATTATATATATTATATATTATATTATTCAATATATATTACCATAATAACCTATATTTTCAAAACTGAAATAAATTATTGAATTAAAATAAATAAAATAGAATATTAAAATTAATTTGTTAAAAAAGATTATTATGCAGCTAAGATTATAGAACTTTGATAACAATGCCAATAAATATTGTAATTACACTTTCCACTAACTAGTAAGAAAGAAAAAATCCTTCTTAATACAAATAAATAAATTTTTATGATTTCGACCGAGTTATTTAATCGAGTATATATATTTGCTGCCATATAATAGTTTATATTGAAATTGTATTTCACTCGCTTTTATAGTTTAATATATAAATATAATATTTTGTTATTTTCTCATTGTAAAAATTCAGTTAAATAGAAGTAAAAAAAATTAAATAAATAAAAGATTTTATCTATAATAAATTTCAATATATTTCGAAAACTTAAAAACTACGATATATATATATATATATCGAAAAATATATACCTATTATATATAAATAGAATCCAATTGATTTACAATTAAAATTGTTTTAAAGTGCAGAACATTATGTTGCAAATATTATTTAACATTTCTAACAATTTTATCAATATAATATAGTAAATAATATATTATATTTAACCAAATAAATCAACTATATATATATATATATATATATATTTTAATTAGTTAGTTAATTTAATACTATTATACCTGACTATCATTATATGATATATAGTAAATCTCATTAAATGCTCAAAAGTTAAAGAGACAGAAAAAAAAAGAAAAAAAAAACAAAAAAAAAAGAGACAGAATAAACGCAACGGCGATTCAAAGGGAAAATACTTATTCTCAATCTACTCTTTGTCTGCTCTTTTCTTCAAGAACTCGCAATAGCAATACCAACAGCATTATCATTTATATTGTATAAGCGCGGACTTTAGTGATTATGAAACAACAAATGAACAATGAAAGCAAAAATTAATTTACTGTGAAAAAAGTCAAATATTGGACATTAACTTTAAAAGATATAAATAGATCTGACCATAAAAGTAGAAATATATATAAAGAAAAAAGAAGGATATTTATTTAATATTATAAAATTATTTCTAATCTTCAACATTTGTCTTGAAGCTGCTTTTATAATTATGAATTTTGTAGATACGATAAATCGTAAACTACGTTTAATTAGATATTTAACAGCCAATTATTTGCCATAATGAATTGCAATCTAATGAAATTAGACAAAAGTCTTTTAACAATTATCCTCGTATTAAATTAAAAGCAATTTTACATGTTATACATCATTTCTATTCATAATATTTAAATATTACACCCTTTAATTGTATTTGTTTGATTAAATATTAATAAATATTATCTTGTGTTAAACAAATATTTTACAATATAAAAAATATCTAGAAAAAAAGATTATAAGAGTTACGGAGAGTTGATTTGTATACAAAATTTAGAGCGATATAATACATTTGTGTTTTTTTATAATAAAATTCTTTTTATATAAATGTTTTTATTCCATACATAATAATATTCAGTAATATCATGCTCGTCATTCACTCAAATAACCTCCATTTGAATAAAAATTTATTAATATTACTCTCATTTCACTTTAAACTCCTTTGTACGTCAACAATATCTAAGAATTATGAATTTATTCAGTGGTATTGTAATTAGATTTTCTAATACATGAAAGCTAATATAGTATTATTTATTCGATATATAGAAATGTACAATATTACACTACATACCTTTATCTGCACTGCAATGTGAACTGCATTCCTATCGTTAATTAAAGCTCGTTGCAATTCTCTTATTAAAACCGATGCACGAGATGTTACTTCTATAAGTTTTTCTATAAATTTTACATTTATAACTGAAGCTTATACTTCAAATGCCAGAAATTGAGAAGAGTTGTGATTATCCTAACTAAATTTATAGATTTTCGGCAAAATTTGTTATTAATGGTTGAAATTAAAAAAAATT
>NW_011948643.1:0-2024 GCF_000503995.2 Ceratosolen solmsi marchali
ACGACAACAACGACGACAACAACGACGACAACAACGACGACAACATCAACGACATCAACGACAAACGCAATTTTAATCGAATTTTCTTGCATAGTGTGGGGCTTTTCTTCTTATTTAGCAAGGCAGGGATATTTAGGGATCAAGGGATATGCGATTATTAATTCTATGCCACGATTCCAACGGAATTCTAAAAATTAAGCGTTAAGCGCGTAGACTTAAATAGTGATATTTCTGATTTTCGGAATTTCCATACTTAGGATTTCACAATAAATGATAATTTACGAGCATTATTATGGCTTAGAAGTCAATCAATTAAGGAATTTCACACATCCTTTCGTTCCAACAAATAACATAATCATAAATTGACATATACCTTTTCGAAAAATTAAGATAAATTTTATATCTTTGTTACGAGATTCGCAGGTATACTACTTGGATGTACATTAACATGCTCGCATTGACGTTTTCACTGCTCATCGATGAGTCAATTTATAAAAACAGCCGACTCCTCGGTCTATCTCGTTAACCAGCATTATTTCTCATACTTTCTAGTAATACTAGTCGTATCTCAAGGAACTCATAGATATTTGGAAACGTTATTCGCTTAAGCGAGCCAAGTCAGCTAAGCATCTACGCAAAAAGCTATTAAATACATTACGCACGTGGAAGAAGTTTTCGTTATATGAATTTTTATAATAACCGGGGGCCGGATTTTTTTCCCCCTTTTTTTTTTCATTTCATTTCGTTTTATCCTCGTTTAAGCGCGCGCACACAAATACATGGAGTACATCGCTACTGTGCGCATAAGCGAACGTATACACTTTTACGCAATGTACTTTTCGTAACGATTACGACGCTCCGTACGCGCGCAAACATTTTTTCAGCGACGGTATCTCACGTTTCATTTTTTTCGCTAAAAATCTAAAGTTCAGTGGCAATATTTTTTCTTTCTCGCGGGCGCGCATGCGCAATAACGAGAAATTATCAGCCTCGCGCATTTCCCGTTCCATACGTATTATCTAATGTTATATTCATTTGATGAAACCAGCATCGTCGGCTGCTCAACTGTTAAACTTTATTATTAACTGCATCAGCGTGGCGCGACGGCGTCGCAACACAATAATAATTGTGAGAATGTATAATAGAGAAAGACCGGACATTTATTACTGCACAATGCGGTACTTATATGGAGGGAGAGGGAATGAGAGTGAGAGCGAGGAAGAGGTTTGAATTACAGGGGGAGAGATAGAGAAATGGAAAGATGCAGACATGGAGAGATAGAGAGGATATAAGCGAGAGTGACTCGATTCTCGCGTCAACTAATATGCCAATTCAGAACATCCGATAGCAGTGGCAATAGCCGCCTCCGGATACTTAACGTACAAACATTTTAAATCACACACATCGTCAATAAACACATGTGCGCGTGTGTGTGCTTTGCCGCCTTTAAATTATGCGTATATAAATGAATGCTTCGACAGACGGACATAGCGAAGCAATTTATATCATAATAACGAAAGAGCGTTCGTAAAGCTTATCGATCAAATTTAAAAGAAATTTATAGTGTTAAACGAATAAAACGTTTAAGTTTAACATTTTTTAATTTATATTACGAACACAGACGCACGCGCGCGCGCGCGCACACATACACACGCACACGCATATAACGAACGTTTACGTATAATTTTATATCAATAACGAAGCAAAGAAATATTTACCATTTTAAGCATACCGATAACTTCAAAAATATATTGTATTGAATGAAAGGAAAAGTCGCATGTCCAACTACTTTCACAACTGTAATCCCAACAATAAACATAAAAATATCGAACAAGTTTTCATGAATTGAAATACGTCGATATTTGCTTATCAAAGACTGTCTCAATTCGTCTCGCTCTAACTCAAGCTTATAAAGCATCACCTCTCAGTTGTATCTGCATTGATAATTATCTATCGCTGCTGTAAACTTTGAAGCGGCAAAATAATAATAATAAAAATAAAAAGAAAATTAAAAAAAAAAAAAA
>NW_011948640.1:0-2038 GCF_000503995.2 Ceratosolen solmsi marchali
AGAGAGAGAGAGAGAGAGAGAGAGAGAGAGAGTAAGAGAAGTGATCTTGCATGTCAATCTTGGTGAGACGGAGAGAAACGTGATGTTTGGCGGCGGCAATTAGTATCAGGATATCTTTATGCAAGGACACACGCGGACGCGTTATCGTGCATTTACAGGTGCAGCGAGTGTTGGCGACAAAATGAGAGCGACATTTTATAAAAATTTCCTGTGTATTAATCTCTCCGAATACGTATTTTCCGTTACTTTCTTTTTTCCTTAATTTCATCGGGTATTTTTCATTGGGCCGTGGTGTGCGGAGAAAACTCATCAATTAAGCTCGATCCTGCATATTTTAAGATGTCAAAACTCATTTATGAATTTGATAAATGTAACTTTTTACGACGATACGACGCCCTACCCTTAATATATAAATGACAAGCACTTTCGATTTTTGATAATGACTTTCAAAACTCGTTAGTAATTGCAGTGATCCGACAATTTTATGTTCTTTATTGCACATACTTATTTGCATTATAACTTCAAATTACTTTTTTATTTTTATCCATCTGCATTTAGATTTTCGTATGAAACGAAATAAATTGTGTAAGGCTCTAAGGCCTATAGAGTATATTATTCATTTATGGCAATAAGATTAACGTATGACATTATAAGAGACTTGACTAATCAATCGAATTTTTCGTTCAACGTATAACGTATATCTCTTGGTTCAAAATACACACATTTCTCAATTGATATTGGACACGGATAAAAGCGTAAGAGATTTTTAGTTTATCTCAATTTTTGATTATTATTAAAGAAGTTAATAATTTCGGACCAATACGATATTAAAATAATAACTTTAGGAATGTACCTTATTTTTGAGAAAAATACTCAAGGAAAAATAATGATAATGCGTAGATGAATTATAAATTTAAATTGCTGTATTCGAATCGAAATAATTGTAGGTAATTTAAACCATACTATCGATACAATTAAGTAAATACATGTAAAGATACTTTCTGAAAGATCATATTAAAATTTTTTTAAGTATTTATAAATTTTACGGTAAAATTAAATTAAAAAACATTTTGGAAATTTGATTTTCATATCTGTAGATATATTTTAAGCGAAGAAATATCGAGAATCTTCGAACGCATTATTACATCGCCTATTGTAAATAATAATTCAGATTTTAAGTCGTGCATATTTATATTATCCATGCAACGGTAATCTTGTGCACAATAATTATTATAAATTGTAACCATTATAATGACACATCAGGCCATGGGAGTATTATAAAATGGTAGTTAGAGTTATAATTGTAATATAATTCTTATAATTTATTCGCAATTTGAAGCACGCATTTTAAACAAGATCTCACGCGTAATACACCTTTCGAATATCACCAGTGGCAATTTAATTTATATATATAAGCAAGAATTCACCCAATGGCTGCTAATTTTGAAATGCAATCAACTTTCTGAACAAACATAACTATTTCCTAACCCTTCAATTTGTGTTTCAATACAGTTATAATTTATACACAATTTATTACATATTCTTTACTTTAAAATATTTTGCATTTTCACTTTCATTGGATTTTTATCAAGTGTCGATATTCATTATACAAATACTAAAATTTCAATTATCGAATTACGTACTGTATTCGATGCATTAAAGATGTTTCTTTCTGGCAAAACTCAGATATAAGTAATGAATAAACGAGTAAATGCGAATGAACTGACCATTAACTTTATATGCAAATAAACAAACACATAATCCGTGAAACATGATTGGTTGAATATATTGCCGCATTCTTTTGCGATTACTTTTAATGAGCATAATAAAAATTTCTTACAAAAATTTGTACTGCTCACTTAAGATGCTCAGCCAGATAAGAACGTTATAATAAATACGTAAAGTAAATTTTTGAGGCAACACTTTCTGCGTAGGACAGCGAGCAAGTGAGAAAGAAAGAAAGAAAGCAAGAAAGCAAGAAAGATAGATAGATAGGGAACGAGAGAGAGCGAGATAGAGAGAGAGAGAGAGAGAGAGA
>NW_011948639.1:0-2048 GCF_000503995.2 Ceratosolen solmsi marchali
TTTTTTTTTTTCATTTTTCTTTTTTTTCCATTTCTTTCTTTTTTCTCTCTTGCTTTTCATTTCTCCTTCTTCTTCCTTCTTCTTCTTTCTCTCTACTTAATAGTTTCTACTACCTTAATAAATGAGAGGATTGTAAGTAATGAATATTGAAATGTTTCGGTGAATTTAAATAAGCGGTCGAAGGTAATTTCATCAATTTAGCCATCCATTACGCGGAGCTTTCATTGTCATTGTGATAAATAAAAAATGGCCTAAGAACGAACACCCGTAAATAATTGTCGCTTTAAAAAGAAAAAAGGAAAAAAAAGGGTTAGTTAATAACGAGTGCGCCGCTTGTTATCTAAGAAGCACTAGATGTTGAGTCGCTATGTAGACACAGTCGCCGCCGAGGGAGCAGAATTCATTTCTGATTGACACAAGTGCCGTGGTGCTTGCTACGTTCGATCGTTTCACATGTAAATGCATCGAAATTGACACGCGCGACTCTTGCTGAGGTACTTGCCCAACGCTGCAGCTTAACGCGACGCATTTTACGAAAGGAGATAGCGCGTGCTTTATAATGCTCGTTGCTCGCTCGCATTGTGCGGCTGGCAGAGTAAACAAACGCACCCGATGTCGAGAAATCGTTTCCCTGTGCCTTGTCCATTCAATTTCCATAAATAAAATTCGATATACCCGTGGATATCATCATGAATAAATGCTATTTCCGAACGACCGCCTTACGTACGAAAAGCTAGAGAAAAATGCATTGACATCGTCTGCAATGGAAATTGGTTGTCGGTAGGCGACATATATTAATGTCGAATAAATTAAATGCGAATGTCAATGAAAGGCAGGTATTAACAAAGGATGATTCTTTACTCATTGGACCACAAAGTCGATTTTTTATTTCACGATCCGAAAGGAAAGAAGAAGTGCTTATTGATTCTCAGCACGTCTGAGAGTCAGCATATAATAAAGGACCCGTGGCTCATAGGTACCCGGGCGTTATGAATACGTCGTGACCGATATTTATCGTCGGGTTACGCCCACCAAAGTACACGACAACGGCCTGTCGCCGCTACTTTACGATCACCCCGTATAACGCGAGGATTAGTTTGTCAACGCCTAGACGCCCGCGCGTCTACTATGTGCAAGCTGCATGTCTGCAGTCCAACTTTCCCCGCTCAAATTGGTCTATTCCGAGAGCGCGCGCCTTCTTGAACTCTATAAAGTATGGCTTTGTAAGCGCAAGCCACGCGAATCCTCCTCGTAAACGACTCGTCGAATCTTCCCATTAACTTCATTTTACTTTTAAGCAAGACCTTACTTCATCGCCCGGCATTCATTCCGACTCTTACAATCGCTTTAATAATCATCGGTCCCGCGAATGCAATAACCTAATTGCTTGTTTCTTGCGCCCGGTATTGCGATGGAACGGGGGGGGGTGAAGGGTTGACAACCGATGGCGTTAATAACCGACGTTATTGGTGAGTCCTGGAATTTTCAAGTCGCGTTTTTCGACGGGCCGATCCAATTGACAACAGATCCTCGTTATTTTGTTATCCTCTTGCCCCTAAACTCTATGATTAACTCATAATTGTAAATAGGGGTGGGATTGGCGAGGAGTTACACGTATCAACTTATGAGGAAATACGGAGGCAACTTTTTTCAGCGGCAAGAGGAAGAGAGTGGCGAAGTGAGCGGCGGTTTCTTATATAAAAGTATTTCTCGAGAGTCGAAAGATAAAGAGAGAAGAAAGAAAGGTTAGTCGCCTCGTTGGCTTTATCATAGAAATGAGAGCGGCCGCTCATTCCCGGAATCTCGGCGTGATTTTTCGCACGCAAAACAATTAGGTGGCTTGGAGGAAGATGGCACGAAGACGTCAGAAAATTCCGCTGGACGCAGCAGGCGCTGATCATGGGAGCCCGTCCGAGTGGTCGCACGCTACTCAATATTCTTTCGTGATAAAGAGTGGACGATAGAAAGGGAGGCCCCTTTTCGTCTTCATCTTCATCTTCATTCTCATTGTCGTCGTCTTCGTAGTCGTCGTCGTCGTCGTCGTCGTC
>NW_011948636.1:0-2063 GCF_000503995.2 Ceratosolen solmsi marchali
TCGAAACATTGGCAGTTCGAGCCAAGAAATCAGACAGTTTCGAACAAATTGAAAAATATTTATAACTAATAACTTAATAAAAAAATTTAAGTAACTTTTTTATGATTAACTTAAAAATTCAATATTTTAATAAATCTTTTTTTAATGAAACTAACTAAAATATTGAAGTTATATTTTCCAATTATATTATATTGAAATCTAATTATTAAATTTCTTTTAATTATTCGAAATGCTAATAGAAGATAGATAACTTTTTAATTTTATTAAAACGGTTAATAGTAGTATTTATATATTTTGTTTGTTTTACTGATCTTCATACTCAAAACCGAATATATTATTTAAATATATTAAAATTAATATATTTTTAATGCATATTAATTATTTTCTCTATAAAAATATGAATCTTAATTTATTTTATTCAATTGATAATACGGATACTTAAACCTTAATAGATATAGGGGGAAATAATTTTTTGTTAAGTGAATATAATTGAAATAAGTTTGAAAGTTATATAAACTTATTCAAAATGTATATATGTAAGAATTCATTACTATTATTTTTCTTAGTTTTATTTATAGCATTATGTTTTATGCCAATAACCAATTTTTGTTTAAATAATTTATAACAAAAATCAATTCTTAAAGTTAAAAATTTTTAATTCTTCACCTAATAATTTACCAACTGTTTAGAATTAGACTAAGCCCACCAGATTTATGGTGGGAGAAAACGCGCGGGCAAATGGAAGGGATAGTGCATTCATTAAATACTTAACAAATCTGCTGTTTATTGCGTTTAAGTTACAACTACAGTAATCATTCCTTGTTAATGATGAGAATTGTTGAACTCTTACAGTTTCGTGGCGGTTGCCACGTGACGCTAGCATGCACTACATACGGAGGTAGGAGGTTGTAAATCTCCAGATCCTCTTGACGTAGTGTGTTTGGTGGTACATTTTACTCATAGAAGTAAGAGATCGTAAATCTCTTAACACTTCTTCGAGTAGTGCCACGTGGTGGTAAATCTGTAACTGCTTCGTGTGCTTGGGACACAAGCGTCTCTATGTTGCCTCTGTAGTAGTGAATCTGGAGAGTATGTGCGCTGGATGGCACATAGTGTGAGCTTGCCTGTGTATGCTTCGTGCACTTGGGCAGGAGCGTTTCTAGGTTAGTATAAAGTTTGCGTGCACCTTTCGTAGCGGCCTTGATCCTTGAAGTATGCTCATTGATACTGTCTCATTGAGAGACTTTGGTTTGGAGTTGGTGGTTATGGCACCGTGAGTTGCACAAAGACTTGCCTGCAGACTCTGCTAAGGGAGCTCCCTTCTTCCTTAGACCTTCCTTGAGAAATTTAGCTGGAGAGCGAAAATTCTGGTCCTCCGCGGTGTCCCTCGTAAGAGAGAACGCTTCTTCTATGGCTTCAGTAAAAACAGATCGTCTTCTGCGGCGTTTTCTTTAGACGACCCACTCGAGTCTTGTGAGTCAGTGAGTGAGTTTATCTTGTAGTCATCTTCCTTAAATGCATTCAGCTAACCACAGCGTCCACTTAAAAAACACCTACTTCTTTGGCGTCTCCAAGCAGAGTTTTCTGGAGGTGACGCTTTTCCTGGGAGCGCTTTTGGAACGCCTTTTGTACTTGTAGCGCCTCTGGCGGCTGCGCCTTGAATCATAGAGAGTAGTCTTCTCATGGCTTTCCCACCAAGAGAAGAAGCTCCTGACTAAAGCGTCCTCGCTAGGCTTGACAACAGTGAATACGTTTGTGTAATGTTAGATTTTTATTTTTTTGGTGTAACGATTATTTCCAGATGTCTAATGAGCTGGGTTTTCCAGATGTGTAACAACTTAGGTTTTCCAGATGTTTAAGGAAGGGTTCTCTCAATTTCGAAGATTCCGCCTGTCATTAGCAATTCTATTGATGATTATTCTCTCCATTTTTTTGTCGGAGATTTGTGGTACTGTCAATTTATGAATTGGTGTTGCCATGATAGTCGAAGCCGTTTTTTCCTGTGACTACTCTGGTCAGCCCATCCTTGACAGGATTAACTTTAATTACGAGAGAGAGAGAGA
>NW_011948635.1:0-2069 GCF_000503995.2 Ceratosolen solmsi marchali
GATATCAATGTTGTTTGTTTTCCTTTGTTCGAGCATCATTTGTTTATTTTTAGGGCGAATCGGACCCAGTCAAGGTGACTGGCGAGGTTTCAGGTTTGAAGCAAGGCCTGCATGGTTTTCATATTCACGAATTTGGAGATAATACTAATGGTGATTTTTCTTTCATAGGCATTCATATAATACGTTAATTAATTATTTATAAAACTAATTTATTAGTATACTTCATTTCATAATTATCTTTTTGTAAATATTCAGGTTGCACCAGTGCTGGACCTCACTTTAATCCTCTTGGTAAAGAGCATGGAGGACCTACAGATGACGTTCGTCATGTAGGGGACCTAGGAAACGTAGAAGCTGGAGCTGATGGTATAGCGAAAATCCAAATAACCGACAAATTTATTAATCTTCATGGAGTTCATAACATTATTGGCAGAACACTTGTGGTAAGTAACTAATGTTTTAATAGTTCAATAGTATTGTATAATTATTAACATAAGAGCTTTCGTTTTCACAGGTTCACGCTGATCCCGATGATTTAGGCAAAGGAGGACACGAGCTTTCAAAAACTACTGGAAATGCAGGAGGGCGTTTAGCATGTGGCGTCATCGGTATCACAAAAGCATAAAACTATTATTAAAGATGAAAACGAAAGCTTTATTGTATTCTATTATTATTCGAAATAGTAAAAATATCATTCCGATAAATTTAAAAATATGAAATAAAGTATTCATTTAGATAAATTAATTTTGATCAATATGAAGAGGTTATTTTTGAAATTATGAAATGTTTTATGATAAAATCTACAAATTTTTCAAAATATTTTATTATAAATAGTACATTTATGTAAATAGAAATATAGTAATTTACATAATTGAAAAAATTTAAAAAAATAAAAATTCATTTTAATTAAGAAATTTTTCTACAATTTTTTATACATCTAATTCATCTATACCTCATTTGATTTGTATTTGTATAATTTGGTGGATTATTTGTTTCAAATTTAATAGGTTTATAATTATGGTTCATTTTATTGTTCATAAGAATATGTGGCATTTGCTTATTAGAAGGATTTTTCAATAAAACATAAATAAGCCAAAAAAGTCCCAAAACAGTTTTAGTTATAAATTCAATTATACTTAATATAATTGGAGTAGCAACATTAATAGAATTTAAAATTAGATAGCCCACTTCTATACTATATTCTTTTATTATTATAATTGCCTGAATTATTAAAGTGGCAATGGCCATTATCGTAACGGCACTAAATTTAAAGGTTGCACATACATTTGTATATGTAAAAATCTAAAAATATGTAAATTTTATATATTTTAGGTATTTTTAGGATGTACTTTGTATTCTATAATTAATATACCTGCTGTAATCTTGAATAATCCAACTTAAAATTCTTAAAACTGCTATCATCGGGTGATCGAAAAGGTTGAATGTATTTTAATTTTAAAATTATTTCTGATTGAAGAAAATGAATAGCATCAATTTTAAACCAATGTTTTCCAATAGTGATATTATGTAATTGAACCCATAACAGACAATTATTGGATTTATAATTTTGTGAATCATCTAAAAAAGTACATTCGTATATAATGAAAATTATTAAATTTTTATTTTATAAATTATGTAAAAACTTTATACTTGAAATACCAATCCACTCATTGCTCGCACATGTCAGTAATATTTCTTTGATTTTCCATAAATTTGCAACAATATCTTCACTTGACTCAATAATAATAATGTCTCTGGAAATAGAAATATTAAAGCACGGTGAAAATCTCTTTCATTTTACTTAAGTCAAATTAAGATTTTACCTATATGCTTGTAAGGATTCGACATAACGTCTTTCAATGTATCGTCCAAGAAAAATTTTATTTTGAGTCAATTGTAATATATCATTTTTTCTAGTTAAAATTGAACTCCTTTTATTCATGACTATGGAAACACAGAAAATTAAATTCAAAAGAAAATAAGATTAGACGAAAGTTATTAATTTTATCGATATTGTTATTTACAATATAAATATGGTAAAAAAAAATATATATATATATATATATATA
>NW_011948630.1:0-2095 GCF_000503995.2 Ceratosolen solmsi marchali
AAAATCGAACAGTAATAATCATTTTTTATGAAAATATTTTCATTAAGAGTGCCTTTGAAATACGTTTTCTTTTTTGTATATGAAGTGGTTGCCATCTTTATTTTCACACAACATACTTGGTAAAATATTACTTCTTCAAAGATTATTTTGTAATATAAAATTTGTAGTATTGCCAAGTTCATCCGTTTTTCTAAATTGGATATAAAGCTTATTAGCGATTTTATTTTAATATTTTTTGCTCATATATATTTAAACAAATCATTGTAATTGGTCAAATTGTAAAATACGATTTTCTTATTAGAAGTATTTTGTTATGTAGTATAAACTTAATATCTATGTACAGGGATTTTTATTATTACAAATTTACATGGTAATATTATATTTATTATTATTAAGTGATATTAATTATATATATAAATTTTATTGAAAAAACAAAATATATTTTTTGTAAAAATAAGATTATATTATAATATATTGGATTAATAATTATAATTATTTTTACAAGTTTCCGATTTTATTTAATTTATATTTATAAAACTTACTGTATCAAATATTCATTTTTTAATTAACTATAAAATGTAATAATGATCTAGTTAAACAAAATTTAAAAATATTTAATTATTAAATTCAAAATAATACATTTTCTATTATATTAATCATAAAATTACTATTATATTAATCAAAATAAATAAGTTTATTCTAAAACAATTATAATTTATTTTTAAACCGAAAGTTTAATGCTAATTAATTTATAGAAAAATCCTTAATTTCATAAACATAGTATTAGTATCAAACTGGATAAATAGCTAAATTAATTGATTTTATTAAACAAAATGTTTACAGTTAGCAGATACACATATTTAATAGTACAAATGATAGCAATTACAATCATAAAAGTATTAATTTATAAATATTTTATGAAAAATTTGTAATAGCTTTTGCTATACTCATTGCCAATCTCATAAATATTTTATGTACACTTTTTTTTATCTTTTTTTCTGTTTTGTCATAAAAAAATTAGTAATTTGATATTTACTATTTTACAAAGGAAATTTTATATTTTTATATAATTTATAAATATTTATTTTAAATCAGTCATTCGATTATTTATAAGAATCATTAATTCTTATATAATAGGTATGTAACTACATTATTGATTAGACGAATAGAATAACTTGGTGTACAATGTTATTTATAAGAAAGAAATTTCGACATATTAAACAAAAAGTTAATTATTTTTCATCTTAAGCAGAATAATATGATTGATGGGTTAAATTTTACAATAGTTCAAATAATCTCTTCTATCTCATTTTATTTAGAGTAAAAATTGAGGCCACTACTCTAACCCCAAAATTAATGGATCCCAGATACAGAGGTTGTAAAGTCCTTCAAATCTGCATTTCGAGACTTAAAAATGTTATTGAAATATTAAAAAACGGTTACATACGTAATTCAGAAAAGTGCGTATGCTCTGAAAGTAACAGATAATCATACACAATCATGAAAATAATATAAAAACTAATACAATGCGTAACGTGCCTGAACCACGCGGTGATGTATTATTCAAAATTGATTTAAGCACAAACCATAAAGCCATAAGACTGTGATCGATAAGTAAACAGATGCAATCCAGTAGCAGAGTAATTAGGTGAACGGCGCTGCAACTCTTTGAAGTAGGAAGATCAAAAGAATTAACAAATTGGTAAAAATAGATATTTAATTATAAATACTTTTACTTCATGTTTCTAGTAGTATTTGTATTATATACAAAACTTTAAAAACTATTCAAATTAATTTTCACAATAGATATGTCTGTTTACATATACAAATTTGTCTTTTTATACACTAAATATAAAATCATTAGTTCTGTTGCATTTAATATTTAAATTATTCATATTTTGTTTTAATGAATCAAAAAGATTTTTGTATAATAAGTAATCAAGATAGTAAATGATAATTTAACAGAAATTCAATAGAATTAGATGTTGGATTGAAATATTTTATGTATTTATATGTTAAATTCAATTTTAAATTGAACGTTATAAAAATTTAAATAAACATTAATTTTAACTAACAGAGAAAATGAATTAGTAGC
>NW_011948629.1:0-2111 GCF_000503995.2 Ceratosolen solmsi marchali
CATCCACCGTGATCTGCGATCATACTGGTGGCTGGAATTCCAAGCAGTTACTATTATCAATTTAATTAACTAATTAATAGTGAATCTTGTTACAGTCAAATGCACAAGTGATAATCAATATGAAAATGAATAAATCGAAGAACAAATCTTATCAATTTTAAAGTAATAACGTAATAAAAGTTACTTAATCCCAATGAATCACTGATGTTAACGGTTTGATGGTAAAATACCGTTCATTTTTTAACATTATATACATTACAAATTATTTATATATATGCATTAACATTAGGTATTTAATTATCTTTTCTCTTAGGATAAAACTTCTATTATATGTTAATTAGGTTCAGAAGATTGATAATTTAAGTAGAGACAAACATTCAAACATTATATATCTCAAGTATTTGGTACCAATGGAATATCCATCGAGTAAATAATATAAATGAAAAGGTAGTATCAAATATTTATTGCTGAGTAATCTAATCTAATCTATCTTACTCAAATAAAAACATTGGTCAATGTACGATTTGATTGCTTTATTATTTTATAAACAAATTAATTATTTGTGCTCTATGAAATTAAAACAAATTGTAATACAAAAGTATTAATTAATATAAGAAAAATTCTAAAATTACCACTGATTTGCAAATGTAGTATTAATACAATTTATTATTTTAAATCATTCGTTAGAAATATTACTTTTTATTGTTTTATGTTGACTAAACGAGATTATAATTATTTTTTGTGCATATTAATATTATAAAAATTTATTATTACTTTTTAATTTTTGTTAGTGTACAACACAAAAAACTAACTATCCCATTCGTAACAATCGAATAGCGATTACACATTATTTTTATTTCAAAATATATGAAAGTAACAATTTAAAATTTTTTCATTTCCTATTCAGCACATTGACACATTCCAAAATCTATTTACATTCTTCATTTACAAAATTCCTTATTATACAGTAATATTCAATGACAATATTTTATCAATAGTAATGTTGGAAAAGAAATAATGATATTTATTAATAAAAATTATTATAATTTTTAATTTTGCTTTTCATTTCATTTCATTTCAAAGAAAACATTTAGTTAACTATACAATTAAAAATAAAATATAAAATTGTAAAATATCAAATAAATACTAATTTATTTTTTAATTAATATAAAAATTTAAACAGAACTTACTATCCACTGGAAATAATATTTTTCTCGTTATCAGATTCATCTGTTTCTTCAGATTGTTTAATATTAAAACTATCAATAAGTATATCAGTACATTCATTATTAACAGTTTGAAAATCTAATTTTTTTTCAAATTTTTCTTTTAAATTTTTATTTGATTCCGAAAATTTTTTAATCATTTTGTTTCCAAATAAAGTATTTTCATTTTCACAATTTACTTTAATTACATTTTTAGATTCTGTAATTGAATCTGTACTTTGACTACTAATCGAAGAATTTGAAGAATAAGATCTTGAGTGAGATCTAGAATGAGATTTTGATCTCAATATTGTTCTTTGTTTAGATTTTGGTCTCGATGATCGAGCCCTTAATTTTCTTTTTGATGATTTGGTCCTCGACTTTGACCTTGATAATCTAGTCCTTGATTTGGACATCAATTTTGACCATGATTTTATAGTAGATTTTGTTATAGATATAAACTCAGATGTGGATCTTGATCGTGGTCTTAATTGTTTTATACAGTCGTAGACCTTTTCTAACTGTTTCGATGATGACCACGATCTTAACGGAAAACATGATTTTGAATACAATTTTGATGTAGAACTTGCATTTAAAGAAAGAGATCTAGATCTATATCTAGATACATATTTTGATGAAGATCTTGATCTTAATTCCACTGTATGTGAAGTATTTGATAGATGTAAACAATTTAAATCTAGTCTTTTTATTTCTGAACAATTTTTATTAGATTCGGATTTATACAACCCAAATTTTAATTTTAAATCATCATTTTTGTTGCTATTTGAATCAGGATGAAGGATTTGAGTATTTACTTTTTCGTAACAAGATGTAGAAATATCTTCATTATTTACATTTTCAATTGGATCAAATATTGCAGTTTCTACTTTAGATACAGATTTCGAA
>NW_011948626.1:0-2145 GCF_000503995.2 Ceratosolen solmsi marchali
AGCAGCAACAGCAGCAACAGCAGCAACAGCAGCAACAGCAGCATCAGCAAAGTCAACATGCTTCGCCGAGCTCCTCCGCGGCACTCGGCAAACCGCCTCAACAGCAGCCCTCGAAGCTCCCGTCACCCCATCATTACACCAGGCTTCTACCACAGCGGCACCATCCTAGTAGGCACAAAGGACTGGCTCAATCGACGACTCACCCCAAGTCCAACCAGCAAAAGAGTCAAGGCACGCCCAAGCACGTGTTCGCCAACGCCAGCGTAGAAAATGCCAAGGCGAGCGGCAACAGCCATCATCGGGCCCGTAGCAAAGTCAATAAGGTGAGTCAGTCGTTGGTCCACTGCTCGACGCACCTCGTCTACGCCCCAGTCATTTCTAATGACGAATCTTGTCCCGTGAGACGAATGTCGAATTCATCGGTGCGAAAATTGTAGGAAACGTTGAAACTCGGGGGACATTGACTGGGTGACATTGTCTCCAGCTCGATTTTTATTTTCAGCGGGATGTACCAGCAGAGTATTTGTCAAAGTAATGTACCTTGCTTTCACTATGGGACAAGCGAGGAATTGTTAAATCACTGAAATGCTAAGCTCGCGCAGCGCGTTAACGTTGAGCCGAGTACAGAGGAATTAGACGAGTATTAATTAAACGGTATTCCTAACAAGTGTGGTCTTGGAATATTAAATAAGAATTTATTTATAAGAAGCGTGCTAGATTAAATATAATTTAAAGTAAATTTTGGAAAAGCGTACGAGCAATGGTAATAGCCGTCTAATGGCTCTATTGACTATTCATGAGGGGGGTAGCGTTACGGAGAGAGAGAGGGGGGGGGGTTGGCGAGGGCGAAAATTGTATTTATTGGACACGATCTTGCCGTGCGTAATTCTACATTTCCACGTTTCATGTTACCAAGCGCATTCCTAACGACCGTTACACACTCAACTCGTCTGCATTTATCTGCATTTATACGTACATGTGAAATGCAATATTTACGCGAACGTCTGTGCGTGTGTGCGAGCGTGCGACGATTACAAATAAATAATGGCCAAGCGTGTATGTCACAATCATAAAACTCCACCTTGACGAGCCAGAAATTTTTTATTTTTATTCGAATCCGAGCGTTTGCTTTATTTAATTAGCTGCTAATTAAGTTTTAGCAACTCAATATTATTATTCTGTCCGATAATAAAAATATATGTCTCACGGCAATCCCTCGCATTTACGCGTAAAAGCTTTATTCGTTAAATTAGTTGAAAATCATTATTTTCCGAACAATAATAATACAATTATTGTTATTAGTATCATCATCATCATCACCATCATCATCGCCATCATCATCGTCATCGTCACCATCATTAATAACCATATATAAGAATGAATGGAAATAAAAGAAAAATTTTTTTCACACAATCGAACGACGGAAAAACTCATATGTATTGTAAGTGTGTATGTGCATTAAGCGTGTTTAATCCACGGTGTACTGACACATGTGTATATACATGAGCGGGCGTATTGAACGCAATGAAACGCACGTATGCGTTTACATTGTATGTGCGTGTTCGATAAGCGTATTCCCTGCTCCAAAACATTGTTTCAAGATCACTTAATAATGAAAGTTTATTATTTCCTTTTACATTTCATCTAATTTCAATTCTGCGAAACTCGGTATTGTATTTGTATAAAGGGATACCGGGCATTGATAAAGCTTTGAATCATATTTTCTATGCTAATCATAAAATATTAATATTCAAATTAAATACTTAATTTTTTATACGAGTATATTTTGGTTTAAATAAATTTCATTATTTGTTTAATACGTTAAAATATGTATTAGTTAATTTTAAGCGTAAGATTGCACGAGATAATTCTCCAGCATTTATTTTCATACATTTTCATTTTGTTGATAACGAATTAATAGAAATATAATGATAGATTTAAATTGTCAGGATTTATTTAAAAATCGAAGCTATGAACTTTACGTATAAGGACTGATAATCTAAGTCTCTCGTGTTTCAAAAAGTTTCTACTTACATTATTACTATCATAATTATGCATATTTAATATTTGTACTAATATCTTGCGCATAATGATATTTTAATAAAATGTGATATATATATATATATATATATATATATATATATA
>NW_011948623.1:0-2162 GCF_000503995.2 Ceratosolen solmsi marchali
CTCTCTCTCTCTCTCTCTCTCTCTCTCTCTCTCTCTATCCACCAAGAGGCGAGCTTTTTCAATTTTTCATTATTCAATTGAGAGCCGCGTTCATTTCAAAATTGTAGACAACGCGATAAGACAAATGTGATGTAAAAAATTGCTTGCTCCAATGTATAAATCACTTGTGAATAAGAGTCGTGCACTTCCAAATGACACGGGAACTTAACAATCGGGAACTGGTTTACCTTGAAAGTCAAAAGTCGCGACAGATGCTTCGTCACAATATCAATGGGAATAGCAGCGACGACGACTTCAATGCTCCGCCCAATGCCAATATGTGCCCCCATGATATTATATTACAAGTGAATTTTGCTCCCAATAATCATAACCAAAAGCACGTGGCTAATTTTCAAAGCAACTTTTTTGTTATGAATAATACGGCGCTACGTAATTGTTTGCCTCCTGTTTCTAAAGTGCGTGCACACAGATCGCGGCACCGAACAATTTGAATTTCGTGTCACGGCTTTTATGGGCTTTCTCGTCGTTCGCTCTCGTCTCGCTTATGCGCGTTAATCGCCTGAAATGCGTCGTTTCAGCAACACGCTAAGTGTGTTAAAACAACACACAGGAAAGTATATTAAACCCGTGACACGCAATTATAAAATGAGCACGTAAGTGAACGCCGGCGCGATGCGCATACTATACTATTTGGAAAAGTCTTCCTCCCATTCGTATCTCTTCCCAAAAAATTTCACGAGGAATATAATTTAAAAACTATAACAAAAACAAAAAAAAAACAATGATCGCTATTGTGAAAATTATAAAACAATTGTCAGTAACAAATATTTTTATAGAGTAACGTGATATTGTCAAATTGTATTAGGAGCGACCGATTTTTTCGAGGAAATGCCGAAAAATCGTCAGAGCTTTGCGCCGACACGTGCGGCTGCCACCGGAACAGCCCATCACCTTCCGTTCTGCGGACTGATGTTTAGTCGGCTTATTGAAACTCGAGAGCCATCTCATCGCAACCGTATCCCTTCGATCTTGCCCGCTTCCATACTTAATAAACCACCATGTTTAGCACCAAATCCAACTCTTTTTCTTCTTTCATAATTTATCGCTGTTTAACAACACCTCTTCGATCTTAATTCCCAATGTAATCCATCTAGACGATAAAACTCTGACTAAAGTAATGAATACTTAACTAATTTATTAAATTACCACCGTCCCAGGCTGTAGATTCCCAGACACATGCTCGTGTTACCAATACTTACAAAACGCGCGTAGCCGAATACGTGGACAGAAACGGTCGTCGGCCACTCTCGTGACACTTTTCATTAAATTCTCCTGGGTTTTTGTTGAAAATAAACGTATCGCGAGTCCAGGCTATAGTTGCTCGATACGAGCACTTCTCCACCAAAGTGGCCCCGTTGGAGAGAGGCCGGGGGCGGGGATGCAAAATGTGCTGAACGTGTCACCGATGGTTTTCCGCTCTGGCTTCGTTTTTACAAACCCCTCCTTTGGTCGCGCGGGGGCAGCTCCAGAGGCACTCGAAAGCCGTCGGTCACGCATTCGAGTCTCGCGCGGAAGCTCCCGATCGATTTACAGCCGCACGCGCGAACGACTCCCGTTACGCGTTCGAAATAGCACCCCAGGAGTACTCAAGTACTTTTCTCGAGTGCTCGCCCCTCCAGCTGCCTCCTTCAAACCCCAACTCTTAATATTTTCATCTTTGTGCATCGAGGCATTCGCTCAACGATTGCACGCGTACCTCCTCCCCCATCCACACCACCCCACCTCACCAACTCGCCAATTCCCCGACAGGACACACGCATGCATACGCGCAACATTAAACATTACTATTAGTATTTTTAATAAATGTCGTTGAGTTGAAATTTTGTATTATATATGCTTGGTCTTGCTCTTTCTTATTCGGTGTAAAAAGTAAAAACCCAGTTTTAGCAAATGCAAGCAACTTGCTTAATAAATGCTTGACGAGCCATGTTATATAAGGATTTCATAAGCAGATGAAATTAATTTTACGATATTACATGACCAGTACTGTATTTAGTGGTATTTAACGCTTATTTAACGTTCTATTATTTTCAAAAATATATCAAAGTGTCTAATAAGTAAAGGACGTATAAAAAAAAAAAAAAAAAAAAAAAATTTTAAGT
>NW_011948621.1:0-2191 GCF_000503995.2 Ceratosolen solmsi marchali
ACTCCTGCGGGAGATAGGCTGATTTACACAACAAATACTCACCGCGATGCGGGATATTAAGCTCTGTACCTAATGGTCCTTTTTCTGCCCCTCGGCGAGCACCTGTTGATGTTTCAGCGGTAGATGCTTGTTAAGTAGAATAGACGGGGAACGTATCGTAAATTCGAAATCATCAGGGAAAATCGTTTCTATCGAATCGTTTGTAAAAAAAATTATTGTATTTGGCCCAGGAGCAAAAAACATAACATAAAAATAGCGTGACCGAGCATATATTCTTTTTTTTTTTACATATCATGTACTTATGACGATTTTTTAGTGATATATTATTTATTTATTATTTATCATAAGCTATTGTAATATCTAGATTGGCGAGAGCATACTTGTAGCTTATCGTTTCGCATAAAATTAAAAAAGGGTCGATCAAAAATTTCTCTAATGCTCTTAACGAGATGCGTAAGAGTGAATGTAAAATTTATTATAAAAATTATATATAATAAACAGATGTAGATAAATAATGTCTAGGAGGTTAGAGTTCAGGCTAGTGTTTAGGCGCGACAAGAGTAAATACTAATTTAAATTTCAATATAAATTAGGCTCACTTGAGATCGTACATTTGATTACAAATTCAGTTTAACATTTAATAAACACATTCCTCTTATTTTTACGGGAAATTCTTAAGTATTAAAAAATCGCGAATCCCATCTCCTTTCAATCCACGTGTCTATCATTTCATAACTCTCGAGCGGCTTGTGCAAGAATTGCGAAAATAATGAGAATATGTCTAATGGTATCATAATTAAATTCGTAAGCACGAGGCGACAAATTTCCAGTAGTATTATTATTCGCGAATGAAGTAACAGTTACCTTTCTACCGAGATAAGAAGAAACACCACGTGCACGGTATTTGAAAGTAACAAGAAATGGCGCTGTTTTCGAAAACAAAAGCTCCCGCCAGAATTGCGAAACGCGCCGTTAATCGGGCGAAGCGAGACGAGTCGAATGCTGAAACAGACACACAATGTCCGAACGCTTATCTACAAATCCCGATCTCAATTCCTACCAGGAACTTTTCTCAATTGAGTCAATTAGTCAATTGCACTAATTAGAGAGAAAGGATGGGAGCGAGAATGTTGTTGGTTCTACCTCCTCTTCATTAAGAGCCATGCTGGCATGGGCGATCCGTTCGCTTGGTCTTAATTTTATGAAATTCTCTGTAAAAGCCTCCGCGGATAAAAATATAAGAAGAGGTAAGTGCATTGTGCTCTTGGGCTCTAACGCGTCGTTTAAGCCATTGCTTGTGAATATTTTTGGACGGCGTCTTGCGTTAACTATTCGGGCAAACAAAAACATGTTTTGAGTAAAAATAACGCTCTTCTAAATACTTCATTATCGTTTCGCTTCATAATTATTTGTTAAACACGTACGGGGAATAGACTTGGAGCTTGTAGCAATTAAATGATTTTTAATATACTTTAGATGCTTAATATTTTTAGAATTTATTAGTTTGTTCGGCAATACCGTTGCGCTGCTGAATATATTAAATCAATATTTTTTATTACCATAAAATAGGCTAGTGAATATTTGACCTCATTTTTTAACAAAGTTAACATTAAATTTCCAAATATAATTTTTTGTACATTCATTAATATAGCAGAATATTGAAATTGCTTTTATTTAATAATTGATTATAATATATAAGCGTTTGTTTATATACCAAAACAATCTGTGTATAGTAAATACCGTACGCTTATTTGAAATAAACACCATAAAAAGAGCAGAAAATATTATTTAAAGCTAATTATCATTTATTAATTAAAAGTACTAATATTTATATAAAAAGTTATTTAATAAGGGAGCATTATGCTAAACTATTCAGACACAACATTATAGTTTTGTACAAAAAACTTGTGATAGATTATGGATTTGATTCAATGTATTTTATTTGGTTCAATTTATTTTATTGGAAATTTGTAGATAAAAAGTATAACTAGTATGTATAATTCATCTTATATTGTTTGGGGGGATATATAGTTTCAATAATAAAGAGACAATATTTATGTGTAATATAGTAAAATTTATTTTCATATTTGATTCAAAAATAAAATTATTTGTAAAAAAAGATTTCTTCGCTTTTTGTCGGTAGACGATATACATACATGCATACATGCATACATACATACATGCATACATA
>NW_011948614.1:0-2255 GCF_000503995.2 Ceratosolen solmsi marchali
TCTCTCTCTCTCTCTCTCTCTCTCTCTGTGTGTGTGTGTGTGAAAAAAATGAGAAAAAATTCGAGCGGAAGGCTGATAATAAAGGAGTGTGCGTATGCGTTGCTGAAAACAGTGTGCAAGACTTATGATACATTTAGCCGTTAGTGGAGCAGCAGCACCGTCTCGCTGTCGCACCCTTTATGCAATCTGCCTAAAAATAAGCGAAACCGCATTCATGCGCTCGTGCTATCACGGAGCTGCCTTGGACCGTTATGAATCGTGTGCGTGTCCGTGTGCGTGTGTGCGTGCGCGTGTGTACGTATAGAGGAAATGTAGCGTCGCATTTACGAGGGCAGAAAGCTGAGTTTTATACGAGCCGTTGTGATTTTGATCGACGCGCGCCTCTCGATGTCGGCAACCGGGTGTTTATAGATATACGATCGCAACGTTGGTTCGAGTCGTTTCTCTCGTTACCTGTAAAAGCAACAGAGTCATCTATATCTATGGAGATTGTTCAACGATTGTTCGAGGCCTTGTTTACAATCTACCTTTCGTTCGTTGATTTTTACGATAACGCTTGAACTTGCTTTGTCGTTTCTGGCGATTGAATAATTCAGTGTCTATTTATCAATATTGTAACGTCAAGGAGATGTAGCCGAAGAATTCAATTTTTTTCAGACGAATTTGACCAAACTAAGCGGATGGAGCAATAAGAAAGTTGCAGCCTGCATCAATTGCGATTAAAAAATGTTATCTTACCGATGTTTGTATATTTTGAATAAACTAATAATGATAATGACATTAGATCAACTAATTAAATATGTAAAGACACAACGACGATTTATTAGAATGGACTATTTTTTATTCTTCCATTATATTGTTTATCATACATACAAAAAAGTTGTAAATTAAATTAAATTAAATGAAAACTAAACAAATTGCAATTTTCATAAGTTAAAATTTTAAGAAATATTTGTGTACACCTCGAACTTTTCAATAAATATTTTTTTTAACTATTTATTCTCTTTTAAATACATAAATTTTTTTCAGAATAAAAATGTAAGAAAAGTTTTAATGAAATCGATGTAAAAACTAAAATAGAACAGTGTCAATCAACAAGATATTTCTACGCTCTTTATCCTAATTTTTTAGTTTCATGAAAAAGAATATTTCAGATAGAATGGCAGAGAGGTTTGTAACCAAAATGCGTGTAATAATATGTTATACTTTCTAGTTAAATAATGCGATTATGTTATAAAGGATCTCAACTTACTATTTGGAAACTATCATACTTGCGAACCATGTATTTTTATTAATATACTAAAAGGTATTTGATTCTCTCGAAATGAAAATACAATTATGGTTTCTGAAATTAGTAGTCCTTAATTTCTTCACAATGAACTTTAAAGAAGATGCGATACGGTTTCGTTTACAATATATTCATATATGTTATATCTTTGAAAAATACTATATTCAATAAAGAGAAAAAGATATATTAATTTGATAACGTTATAATATATTTTCAAAAACGATATGATGATTCCAGTTTAATGTTTGACGAAAATCTGATGTACTATTATGGTAATAAAAACTTATACATTAAGAAATATGTTGAACGCATAGTTAAACGAAGATTTTCTTAAACAATCTAATATTTACCAACATTGAGTATCGATATAGTTAAAATTTCCGATGATAGTAAGAAATTTGATTATTAAAACACTCTTCATATAGTAAAAAATTATGAAGAAATTATGTGAAGAATGATCGTTTATGAATGGAAATAATCTGATTTAAATAGGCAATGATTAAATACAAGTTTGAATGGTTAGTTATATAGTAATATTATTATCTATGTCATCAGAAAATTGCATCACAAAATGCAAGAACAATTATACTTCTTATAAAAGCAATTTACCGGTATTAAGTTAGTGTTATTTTCTGGCTTCCTAGTTCCTTCTATACTTTCTTTCTTATAGTAATTCACATTGACATAAATTCAACTAAATCTTCGACATTTAGATTTTTCTATTTGTTCTTTCTTTTATTTTCATTTTCACTTTGCTCTCTTGCTCCACTTCTCTTGCACTCTATCTTTCATTTCATTTTGTTGAAATGGGAATTTAGTTGAGAATTCATTAAAGGATTTTAAAGGGATTCAAGTACACAGGATTGGTATATGTACACATAACAGATAGCTAGTCATCTACCCAAGAGGATTTTGTCAACTTCGGCTTTCTATATATATATATATATATATATATATATATATATAT
>NW_011948612.1:0-2267 GCF_000503995.2 Ceratosolen solmsi marchali
AGAGAGAGAGAGAGAGAGAGAGAGAGAGACAGAGACGCGTACACACGTGTGTAGACGCGTGTATAAGTACACGAACACGGGGGAATGCGTTATTTCTCCTGCTTCGATTCCTTCTTCTCGTTTCCCGTAGTCCTGAAATCCAATAAACCGCAACCTCCAAGTCAATCGTGACAAGCAGCCTCCAATGCTCTGTTTTCTTTTCTCTTCTTATTTGCCCAATTGTTAACGAATACAAGTCGATATTGATGAATATGAGTGGTTATCGTTTTCTTCAGTATCTCACAGTCATGTGTCAATATTTTTAGTATATTTTTTTCTTCAATCTCTTCAAATTTATCGTCAAATTCATCATTCCAAGGGCATAGATATAACGATCGAGTACAACTGATTAATGATGCTGTTCGTAATATGTTCAGACCAATGGGAGGGTCAATATTGCCTAATTCGTGACGGAATTAAATCCAAATTTGTCATATTTCACATGTGTTAATAAAGTTAATGCTAAGCTTGGGGATAAAGTGTTCTGAGATAGATGTAACCAGAATCTTATTTATCTCATTTGCAGTTTGAGTATGCAGTTTGGGCGTAAAATCATAAAGCAAACTTATTGGACAAAATAGAACTAACAATAGAATACAAATAAAATCATTTAAAAGTATTTATTTTTTATGTGCTTTGAAGTAAATTGAGTATATTGTTTAAATAACTTTTTAAGTGAATGCATTTTTAAAAGAATATCGGGAAAATATGATATTGTTAATATTCTAGGCTTATAAATTTATTTTGCAAATTTCATTAGAAATAAAAGTCAGAGCAGATTTATTACTATTAATTTTAATAATTTTATCCTGTAGAAGGGGAATTGTTTTAAATTTTTCACATACTTTTTATTTAATTTCAGAAAAAATTCCAGTATCTATTGTTATAATTCAAATAATGGTTAATAAAATTTATGAAAATTATTTGTATTCTTAGTGATTCTCTAAATTATTTTTATTATATTACATACAGTTTATTGGAAAAATATATGAAATTTTATAAAATATAGAGTTGATGAAAAACAGATGTTTACATACATATTCTATAATTTCATTCAGAGTTCATGAACAATATTATTTTCACAAAAACACGTTTTATTGGTTAATTTTATTTTTATACTTTTTTTTTCTGGTTTAGACGCGCATTAATCACATATTTACTTAGATTTCAACTCACGTAAAGATGTACTTACCGGTATAACGCATAAAATGAAAATTTATACTTTGAAAACGATGAGGAAGAAGGGAAGAGAATATTCTGTAATACCGTGTATTCAACATATTTTAATAAATAATATAAAGAACACGAGCATGTACAATTTCTACACATGCATAGTCCCTGATGATGTAAGCACACGTCAACGTGAAATGTTGACAGATAGAAAGGAATTTTGTTTGGTGGAGAAGGCGAGGCTTGTGATGGGCCACATCAATCATCGAAACCACATTGCCGAGTTCATTCATTCGGATATAAATTTGCGAGAAGAAAAGTTCGGGAATTTAACCTCACCAATTTCCACCATATTTTCATTGTACACATAAAGTAAGAAAACGAAAGAAGATTAAAGTAATAACGAAAATTACAAGTATTAGACCGACGGATGGAGGTAATTAAGCAGACAATATGTGCATGAGAGCGGATGTGCTTTTATGTTTATGTATAGCGATATATAGGAATTCGGTGTCGACGTGAGTGAGAAAGATACGAAGAAAGAAACTTATTAGATCCTCAAATTATTCTCAAATTAAATAATTAAAATTTTATTATTAATATTTCTTGTGGCTTTCGAGAGTAATATGTACAATATAAATGCTCATACTTGAATCAATATTAATTTTCTATTTTTCTTTATACCTCTAAAAATAAAGTAAAATATCCTTTTATATGGAACATGCAAGTAGTATTTTCGTTAAAATTTTCATAATATGTTAATTTCTAATATCTATTCAGATTTTTAATTTCAAACTAAATCTTCTACCATGGCATAACATTATGCTCATATATCTATTCTAAGGATTTAATTATCATTGCTATGCATTTCTAAATGGAAATTTATTTTATTTTATGTTAATTACCATGGAAATATTATGTCGTTGTCTTTATTACCAAATGTAATTGAAACACTAATTTTACATGTTACCCCAATTATACGAATATACTTATAGAAAAGTTATTTGATACGCTACGTAATTCAACATCATTATTATTTTATTTTATTATTTTTTTTT
>NW_011948610.1:0-2285 GCF_000503995.2 Ceratosolen solmsi marchali
TATATATATATATATATATATATTTCGAATTGCAAATAAATAGCTCACATAATGAATTATGGATACAATTTATTTCATACTCATGCATTATGGGCATCATAAAAGTTCACATTGCAAATCACACATTAATTTTACATAAACATAAAATAAATAATTGAAGTAATAAGAAACGAGTGTATCGATTATGAATAAAAAACACAAAGCATCGTTAATTATTCAATATAATATTCCGAAATAAAAATCGGTATTTAACGTCACCGATACGTACATCGCCATTAAAAGCCGATGTCGATTATTATAAATAAGTAAGGCCAAAATGAATACGCCACTTCCATAAAAATGAATGTTCTTTTAAGTTTACTTTACCGCCTCCCGTGGGGGTGATCTCATTCTTTGCGTTTTTACAGTCTCTACAACGAGTGCGACCAATGTGCCACAGCCGGATTAGTTCATCTGACCGTGGGTAGAGTCCACTTGGAACTTGCTGGCTTTTGCAAGGCCTTGGAAGCTTTTCAAAGAGCTCACAAGATCGCTCATTCCATCCAGGATCCATCCCTCGAGCTTCAGGTTTGTACGTAACCGAACCACACTCGCTTTTATTCCTCTTACATTCTCACGCTCTCACTGACTCGCTACACTCGCTTGCTTGTTTGCGTCGCTGTCTCTTGAATACTCACGAACGAGGTTCGCTAACGCCTCGGACGAGCTGATGATATTTCTTTGAAAGCTCTGCCCCACCTCTCAGGCAGCTGAATTTTTCATTTACCTCCTTAATTCAGAGATAAATAATACGGGGCATACATAAATAATACGATGATTATAATAATAATAATAATAATAATAATAATAATAAGAATAATATACAAGATAAAGTAATAAATCGCGCGCTTTGTAATTCAACTTTTTATTTATAATTTCATGGTAAGCGCAATTCTTTTAGACTCTATACTTTTATATATTGCACATTATGAATTATCCAATGTATATTATTTATTTAATCCAAATGGACAAAATAGACATTTTTACCACTTAAAGCTCAAAGCGTTTTTCTATTCTACGATTACCGAGAGACAATTTCAAAATAAACGGTCATAAAAATGCGATAGAATTTTAAAGGTTATTATGACTGGTAAGAGACATAAACATTTTGAGTTTGACAATTGAATGCTTTCGAGTAAAGATATATTAAATAGAAAAATTATTAATACGTATTAATGAATGATTTATCGAATAACATGAGAAGCAGATTATTTCAGACCGAAATGTACATCAATGACAATTCATTACATACAAGACAAGAAGTATTAGAATAATTTGCTTGGCACTTTCAATATTTTACTACGCTGATTCATTATACTAATATGACACGACTATACTTGCGCATAAATCAATGTTAAATTATATGGATATTGCACAAGTGTCATAGATAATTGTTGTTACAGACGATCGCGGAAAATTATAAAAACATAATATTAACAATCAAGTTGAATAAGCTCCATTTAATCACATAACAATTTACTACATTGGATATTTATCAAATTACAAGCTTTTCAATAATATTTACATTATCGATATTTCTTTTTAAAACAAAATTATATTATTTGTAAGTAATATTTATTTTTTTGCCGAGCACGTTCTACGAAATAATTTTACAATTTTTTATTCGGCACAAAATTACAAACGATGGCATTATTAGAGAAAAAAATCCTTATTAACGCTTTCACCGCCAACTTTATCATAAGAAAGCGATATTTTCATAAGCGACGGCAATTCTTCGCCACATTAATAGTATAAAACGGAACAGAGTTAAGGAAAAATATGAAATAAAAGCGAGCGTCATTTCACAAGCTACAATCTACGCTCGATAAAATTTTATAGTTTGTCAATATCTTCACTTAGCCACATTTTGTACGGTGAAATAAGCAAGGGAAATGTATTAAATTAAGCGACAATAATGCCATTAAACGACGTTTTATACGAGCTGCAGTTTGTCTTGTGCAGGTGTACGTTGGATTGTCGGAACTGTTTTGCCGTCTCCAGGATGCAGACAAAAGCGCCCGATATGCTGCGCGCGCTTACGACCTCTCCAGAAGCCTTCAACTCGGTGACTTAAATTCCCGACATCACAGGGCGGCATTACTACAAATGGCTGCCTCTCTAAGGAAGAAGGGCGAGCTGGGCGATGCTCATGATTACTGCTCGGTATACATCCTGTCAATATCTCAGCGATCCTTCTTAATTTATTAATTCAAAAAAAAAAAAAAAAAAAAAAAAAAAAAAAAAAA
>NW_011948607.1:0-2307 GCF_000503995.2 Ceratosolen solmsi marchali
ATATTAAAATATATATGAATAAAAGTATATAGAAATAGCAAAACTGGCCATTCGCTACACCCACATGAATAGCCACTTATATCTTCGCAGCTAAACGCTATGTGGCTCGATAGCCTCATGTTTACATACACAGTGAACAAGCTTACGTGTTAATCCGGCAATGAAAATAGACATCCACGCGAAAGGTAGTCCAGACTATTTTTTCAACACAAAAGTGTTACGTGGGGACAGCGCAAAAAAATTATGAACGTGAAATTGAATTCGCGCGAACAACTTCGGCTCTCAGAAAGTCTATATAAGCAGCTGCTTATAATCGACTAAGCACCTTCGATCGGTGCCAAGATCGCCTTGAGCAGACATTCCTCCGTACCCGCCAAATCCTTGTCTATGTCTTTCCATGTGACTTTCCTCGATAAGCACGGTGCTCTTCATTGTGAGGGTTCTCGATCGAATCTTTCAATGCTCCGAGCTACTCCAGTGAATCCCGTAACCGTATGACTATGGCTCTCGACTATGGCGCTGGGACACTCCACTAACGTTCGAACCTCCCCGGCATCGCGATCACCTCATCACTGTATCGCGATATACACGAGACCTATTTTATCGATCATCCTTAAAACTGTCCCCCTGTCGTTCTGCACTGACAGCCTGTAGTCCCTGTCTGAGAATTGATTATGTCGTCTCGCGGTCTGTGTCGTAAAGCGTAAAATTTCGCCGAATGAAGTATATAGGACCATTTATAACGAATGGAATATTGATCAATGCGAACTATTAATGACTATTAATTCGAAAGTTCGCAAATAATTGTTAAGAGGTTAGTAATAAAATCACGGACTTCCGTTAACTTTTTATTTTGTGAAATTTAATTTTATCGATGAGAAAGTCATTTTAATTACGATTCAAGTATACTTTACTTTCCAATACACATTTTATTAATTATAATTTGAAAGTAATCTATGTTTGAAGTATCTATCACCGTGGATTTGTAATGAAGTTAGATAATATATTTTATTTTGTGTTTTTCTGTTTGTTAGAAACTGTACTCTTTAATTTCTACGAACTGTTCCCTTTACAGAAACGTATAGATACACGAGTATAAAAATAAGAAATAGGCAGGAAAAGTTCGTATCGTTACAGAAACATAACTATCATAGCTTTAAAATTGTTTTAATTTTCTCAATTAAATAGAAGGGCTGTAAGCTTATTATATCCAAAATAACCACTTGCTCATACGTAAAATATCTTTCATTTTGCACTCATGTACTCTCAGCTTTGCACATTCAGAGAAAATTTTTTTATAACTAACATTAATTATATTTCTTTTATAACTGAAATATATTAGCATTTATTAAACATAAAAATGCTTGGATTCTTAAAGAATCATGCCTTATAAAAATAATATAAAATCTATCCGATAAAGTCTGATGAATCTAATCTACTATCAATCATATTTTTCCTATTTGATATAAAAATATAAAATTCATATTCGTATACCAAATTTATTAATTTACTATGTTTTTCTAAAATTTATTTTTCATTTCTATATTAAAAATTATTAAAACATAATTATTAACTAAGAAAATAGAGCGAGAAGGCAAAAACGGATAAAAGTATTTACAAAGGTTATCATAAAAAATTACAATATGTAATTATATTTTTATACAATTGTTTAAATCATTTAAATATCAAAATAATGCCGACATTAATAAAATTTATCTTATCGTTGATTGAATATCTATCTCGATAAGAAAAGAGAATTTAGATAACATGTAAAATACAAAATTTTAAATAGAACAAAAAATAACAACAAATGTTCTGTAAAAATGGATATTGAGAATATGAGACAGATTTATATTTCAAAATTTTTTGTGTGAAAGAGAACAGAAATAGAAGAAGTCAAAGAGTACTAAATGACTGGAGATTATAGGACCAAAGTTTAACATCGGGGTAAAATAAAAATAAGGTAAAAAGAAACTCTAAAAGAAAAAAAAAACACTATGATCAAGAAAAAATATTTGTGTACAATGGAAATAGAAGAAGATAAATAAGAACACAAAATGATATAAAATGTAGGTGTAAAAAAATAGAGTTGAATTAAACTGTGTTAAAAGTAATAAATAATTGTGATCAAGAAAAGTAAATGGAACAATATTGTATTAGTTAAGCAAGAATTATACAAACTTGAACATTAGCCCTATGATAAAAAAGTTTCGTTAACGTTGGATTAATGTGAAAAATAAAATTTTATTCATTATTTTATCTCTTTTTTTCTTTCTGCTTCTCTCTCTCTCTCTCTCTCTCTCTCTC
>NW_011948605.1:0-2348 GCF_000503995.2 Ceratosolen solmsi marchali
ATATGTCGTAAAATTCGAAGTGATTTTGTAGGATTAATTTAATTCAAATATCTTGATGGTAACAATTTTTCGACAGCAAAGAAGTTGCCAGAAATTATCTATTGTTTGCACAACAAAGCTACAGTAGCTTTGCATAAGCTATCGTTGGGTTCATAGGACCTTCAAAGGTTCACAATCCTAGAAGGCTTCGTAATCTGTATTAATTTAACCTAGCAATAGATAAATTGTTTTTGAACAGTTTTTGTTTATGCACACTAGCAATCATATGATAATTGTTATCAACTGATTCGAGTCAATTCTTAACATTGCGCGCATTTGTGTATTAACATTTGATAAAGCTAGTCGCACGAATGAACGTTTTAATGAAACACGTAATTTTGACTAAACATTATACAGCAACTAATTTTTGAAATTCTAATTGATGAAAATGTAAGAAGCAAATAAGTACACCACGTACCGCTTAAAATCAGTTACGAAAGAAAAAAAAAGCACAAATCACTTATTTTATCGTATAAAATTAAGCAGCTAAAATTAGTTTGTCAGTTAAGCTATTTAGAAGCTACAGAAAGAGGATATCGACTGACATGTGATACATCATCCATACAAATAAATGTATTTACGATTAATTTAACCAGACGGTCGACTACAATTCTCTTTCAGCTTCTGCTCGACCCAACCTAGAAAATATTCAACTTTTGTGTAAACAGGAGGCAAGCCATTTTTGTTGCAGGGCTCCGAGTTCCAATTGGATATACCCACTAGCACCGGTATTACATCAACTTTTTCGTGGTAAATAAGTGGACCTCCAATGTCACCCTGTCATACGCAAGGAAGGAAATTACGTTAATTTTCATAGTTCTCATTAAATCGAAGGCTCGATTGTCTGAGATTTAATTTAAATATCGTCCGCCATTAGAATATTATGTTATGTCCTATTTAAGAATTTAAATATCATATACAGCTTAATTTATAACGTATATAGCAGTTACCTTATGTTTAATCGATTTGCTGTTAATCGTGAGATTCAATGTATAAATATTCTGACATGTATAGTAGATTTCATTATGTAATTGCGAACATGGGAGTATAAATTTGTCGATTATCATTCTCGATGAAGCAACTGTTTTTACAATATCGAAGCATATAAAAAGGTGAATCCTAATCGCAATCAATGCAATAAAATATAACTTTACACCAATTATATAATATTTATCAACAATAATAATTCATTTTATAACACATTTTAGGCAGATGGGCAATCTCATTGTTATCCTTAGAAAATGAATATACTTACAATACACGCTCCGAGGCTCCCGTCCAAAGGTGTCGTGCATATCTGCATTTCAGATATTCTGAATTGAGGCCAGATCTTCTTGATAGCATTCTCGCACTCGTTGTTGGAAATAATAGTTGCATTGACGGTGCGCATTATGTCCGGATGATCAGATAGAGCACCGTAGGATATCGAGCCCCAGCCACTCAAGATCACATTGTCACCCAATTTGATCTCATATGACCAGGTTTTGGATTTCGCCATTAGGATGGGCTGCACTCGTTTATCAAAGTCCAGCTGTTTTCCTAATTGGATCAGACCGATGTCGTAGCAAGCGAGGGTTTTCAGTGTTTTTGCCCTAATTGACATTTTTCTTTTACTTTTTGTCAAAAATCTTCAACGCCAGAATTTTAACATAACTAATCTGCATTCTCCACACGATGACATAATTAGTATTCTAACCGATAAGTGCTTCGGATATACCTATTCTGAACTGGTAATATTCGTTTTCAATACTCTTTTCAAAAGTGATAAATTTATATCATAATAATAATTAATTATAAAATACGAAATAAGATAAAGTTTAAGTATATGCAAGATTTTATTTATAAAGCAACCAATGTCATATATTACACTGTATTGGAAACGAGTACAATTCTTGTTTATAATTAATTTTTAATGTATTATGATAAAACTAACTAGACTAGCATCAATAATTAAAGAACTTACGTACTCTGTACGAATTAAACGTAAATTTACCAAAAAATTGAAATTGGTATAACGTTTTTTACTCTACGTATCTTCATTGAGATAATAAATTGAGTTTTAAAAATTTAAACGATTCTTTCCAACAATTATGCCGACGACTAAGTTTGTGCAATAACATATAGGAATGTCTCACCCTTCGTATTTTTCATGAACAATCATTTGCTTGATTGGCACGTTATGTACAAATTGATCGTCTTTGTTAATATTATAACTGCCAGTCCTTACATACACAGTACCATTAGAAGGTGCATTGGTGATGCAATAAGCCGAAAGCAAAATCCAAAATTCAGTAATAATAGCACCACTG
>NW_011948604.1:0-2354 GCF_000503995.2 Ceratosolen solmsi marchali
AGAGAGAGAGAGAGAGAGAGAGAGAGAGAGAAAGAGAGAGATTCGTGTGTAAGAATGGATGTAGCGACTCGAAGATGTATACGATCTGCAAAAGGAAGAGGGTAAAAGATTTGCGTGTAAAAATCCTTAGTCTTTATCTATACGTTACTGGCCTTAGAATCACTTTATGTATAATCGAGGATTGTACTTTTCCTTTTCTATTCTACCTCTCTCGCTTGCTTTTTTCTCTTGCTTCTTTATTTCGGATAATTGTATAATGACCCTCGCGTGTTGGTTGGTGTATTTGAGGTTCGAATATGCATACCCGCATCGGTAAGACTTTCTCCATATACAGGTTCTCATTTTGCATTGCCATACCGGTGTTACCATTGTATTCTGAAACTACCTTTTTGTCTCAGAAAGCTGAATTCAGCACTGCTTCCCTTTCGTCGACATTCTTGTTCAGAATACCATTAACATTACTGACAATACACACTAAACTATTTTGTTCTTGATACTTTTGAATAGGATAGCTCAATTTTCTTTTACTTCATTCCGAATTCATTACGTAATATCAATGTCAATACAATTACTTATGCAGCTACACTTGTCCTGATTTGGAATAATTTTATTTATTTTTTCATGCTTCTAATAGTTTCTTCTTCTCTCGTGATGTTCGCAATCCCGCTATTTATAGGTAATGATATTTTCATTAACGATTTTTTTTTAAACAATGGGATCCATTCCTTTTTTATATTCTTCATTTCTGTCTACACTTACTTAACATACTTCTTATTCCATTTGAGCTCTTTATATACTTTTTGGATCTTAATTTATGTCGCCTGTAATTGAAAGAATAATTTATTTTATACTATAAATTCATTGTAATTTTGTGATCGATCTTCTTCTGATTAATAATTCTCACAAAGATACAAATACCTGATACATTTAACTGTTTCCTACTGTACTTCAGACAATAGAGCTCTTTTTTTCTAATACATATTGATGTCTCTTCATCTCTAATTAAAATTCTGACTAATTATTAAATTTGATTGTATTTTGAACCATTTCAACATAGAACCTTTGATGCAATATTCAAATTAAGCACTTTGGTATTCATATTCATAGCAGCTTACCAAGGAAACGATCAGTTACATTACTCTTACTGATTATTAGTTCCCCGTATAAATGATAAGTACCTTGCGTACATAGTGTCACCCTATCATTAAATATCTGTCAATACAGAAGCTATTCCTCAATAAGATGTCCATTTAATCATTTAATCATAGGTTTTTCATCATGCAAATCTTCGGAATCACTCACGACTTTGAATTATGAAAAAACAATTTTTATTTGGTCTGAGTATCATTGATAATGCATAGACAGTTTCGACCATTATATTTAAGCGCTAATTATTAGTCTGTTTCGATATTACAGGTACTTTAAGATGCCTTAAGATAACTTAAATACAGACGCGTGACAAATATTGTGATGAGTCGGACATTGCCCAGGAATCGTGCACACGCAAGCGCATAAAAAATCGAACAACCAGCATCCACTCAATTCCAGACGAAGTTGCTTTTAATATGCTGATTAAAAGGTTACTCATCTTTGTGAGCAGACACACCAAAGGGTTCTGATTACACTAATCTTTGCAGTCGCAACGAGCTAAGCAATCTCGTAGGCACGATTGCGTGTGTGTCCTTGTTTGAACCGGTGCATTGACGAGGACGAGGACAGTGCACGCAGACGGACCGGGACTCCCGAGATAGGCATGTTAGTTTACGTGTACGTCGGGGGGATTGATTACGCACACGGAGGATTGAAGGGAACACGCACAGGACTCGCAAGGGATGCACAGGCGGTTGGGTGACGTGTAATGTCGCGTCATGCGTAACATGTGCTGCTTACTGTATTTGTGCAAGGCCTGCTGATGTGATTCCGAATATTTTAATATATATTAAAATTATTTCGGATCTTACGTATTAGGAAACCATTGGGTAATTATATGAGCGGAGCGCTTATGATTCAGCCACTTTCATTATAATGGAATAACTTAAAATTACTTGCTCTATAGTTTAAGCTTATTTACTATCATGTCGGCCACCATTAATTTCTTAACTTTTTCTACAATGCATGCAATACGCAAAGCTAATATTTATAAATACTTCGTTAATAAAAGTAAAATTACTGTTTACCGATTCTCTTTTGAACTCTGTTTCAAATTGAAAATTTATCACAAAATGTTCACATTAGCTCCCAACACATTTATCTCTTTATGCGGTTTCAGTTTCTAATAATTATACAAATTATATTTTTAATTTGTGTATTTAATTGAATTGCTTTAATTTTATATTATTTTTACAATTAAAGAC
>NW_011948603.1:0-2355 GCF_000503995.2 Ceratosolen solmsi marchali
AAAAAAAAATGTTTCTAAAATTTTAATATATTAATATAAGTAATTTATTTTTTGCGTATACATTTATAATATCGAAAAAATATTAGTATTTGGTGTAATTAGTTTTAAAAATTAAAAATAAATGCAGCATAATTTATAATTAACGTTAAAGATAGAAAAAAACTTTTACCAATTATTTAATTATAATTTTGAATACAATTTCAAATATACATTTCATATACTGTTATTTTGTTACTGGATACATAAAAGTTAATAATATAAAGTAGCTCCTTGGTAATTTAAAAATTTTTTTAAAGCATTCAACAATTTATTACCATAATGTAATAGGAACTTTTGTACCAATTTATTTCTAATTCAATTTTTGTGATTCAATTTTTAATATTACTTCCAAATTTTCATCTCTTATATTAATTGAATAGTATTATTGAATTTCGAGAACATATGATAAAAAAATCTTTAGTATAAATATCACCATGGAGTGGCATTAGTATTAACCATACCATTTTTAAAATGAAATAATACTAACACGTTTAAAATATTAAAAATATATTGTATATTTGAAATATGTTGTTCGCATTTTAATATTTGTTTTGTTTTGGTATTTAGTAGCAGAATAAGCCTTAACGCATTTAAATGTTACAATCGATAAATTTATAAGCATAAAGTGAAATAAATTACGATAATTGATAATTTACATGAACGAGTCTTTCCCGATTTATTACAGTGGTGCAATACAGCTTAAAGATTTAATTTTTATATGGATATTTGAAACACAGAAATCAAATCTTTAATGAAATCTACAAAAATGTTGTACAGATCGCCGGTAAAACAAATACTCGATACAATCGAGCAACTTCAACGTCAGCGCTCGAAAAACGATGATAGAATCCACTCGTATGTACTAACGATACATCTAATAATCGAGATAGCATATCATTTGACAACTAAACCAATGCGACATACTTTCTGGTCCATTTTCTCTCTCTTTAACATTGAGTTATGAAGTCTGTTCATTAACAAAGACTTTTGTCGGCCTGGCAGATGCCCTCGGCAGGGGCAAGGAAAAGTCGCCCATTAGCACAAGCACAAAGCTGATAAACGGCAATGCCTTCCGACTTGTTGGTATTACCCTGGCGCTTTCCCGATGATTTGGTCGAGCTGCCGTGTTCTGGGAGAAGAGCCGTCCTGAGACCTTTAAGAAAGACTCTACGCGATTCAATTGTCACTGCTCCATCACGGCTTGTGAGTTTCATATGTGATAGGCAGGTGGCGCTGATTTCGCCGGCTGACGACTCGACGTTTATTCCGTGTGGCGCTCTCACTTCTAGCGAACGCGTTGCTGACTCTAATCTGAAATGAGAAATAGCCGAGTCCCTATATTTATTGGCGATGGGCATTTGTAAGCTTCGATCTCTTTATTCAACTTTTGCAATATATTATGCAGACAATATTTTTATTTTTGATGTGGTTTGCAGACAAAAATCCTGAAAAAAAGCTGAATTTTAAATGATAACTTAAATTTTCTTAATTTTGACATTAGAAGTGGCATTGCGATTATTTTGGTTTCATGGTCTCTTTAATTTAAACAATAATGAGCAAAAATATAATGAAAAATATCATTATCAATTTATTGATCGTTCCCCGTTTTAGATTTCCTATAATTTTAAATGCTGTGACATGTCGTGTTCTGCTAATTAACTACCAGCCACGAATTTTTTTTTCTGTGGGTTAATTAGAATATATTATTGTTATAAAATATTAAATTATTGTAGAATTAGTATGGTCTTGGAATAAATAAAAATTTGATATGTGACTGTAATTTTTATGAAAAAATTTTGAGAACAATTTTGTAAACTACTTTGTTTAATTTTTTATTTCATATTTAAATATAATTATACATTCATACATACATACATTTTATTGAATATTTACTCGAAATTTGTACAGAGTACTTTAAATTAAATTTTTATTATTGTGGATGTCGTTTATTTCATTCATATATAGTTTGAATCATATGTTGACGAATAGCCAAAAGCTTCTGAAATATATGTTGATCGTAATATAATTTATTATTAATTACTGTTTTGCACACAATTTGGTTATTTGGTTTTCATTTTTTTGCTTTATAAATCCGAATAAATAATGTGTATAGAAATTTTTTGCGTATGTATTTAAGTATTATATTATATTTCTTAGTTTATTTATAATTTTATTCTGCAAATAAATTTTAAAATCTTTATAAATGTAAATTGTTTGTATTTTATCTACCTATCTAATGAGCTTATTTTACATATATACTCTTACATACACACATATATATAATTATATATATATATATATATATATATATATATA
>NW_011948602.1:0-2359 GCF_000503995.2 Ceratosolen solmsi marchali
AGAGAGAGAGAGAGAGAGAGAGAGAGAGAGATGTGTATAAACACCCATACTGGTATATGTATACTTTATAGTTCTAAGATATAATTTGAGAATTAAAGGTAGTTCGAAATTCCAAGGTGTGAGAAGAACTTACTCAGGACTTACAGAAATCGAATAGAAACATTGAGTACCATTGTGGAAGAATTGGAGAATCAAAATGAAAAATTAAAGCAGAAATTAATGTATTATCACAACGTTTCAACATCCGACGAAATACCGCATTTACATTTGCGCATTAAGCAATTGATGACAGAAATTACAAGTTTAAAAAACAAGTGAGTATTTCTTGTTACTGAGAATTCTAAATATTTTCGAACGAAAGAAAAGCTTTGCGTGTTTAAGGCTAATGGAGGTGCACGAACTGAAAACCATACTCGAAAAACATCACAAGGAAATCGTCGATCAATACAAGATTAAAATGACGGAACATTTCAAGAAAATGAAACATCAGTTGGAAAATGCACGAAGTGAAAATGAGGATTTGAATAATAAAATCGCTGTAATTGAAACGAAGTTACAAGAGTTGAACCGAGAAAAAGTAAGCAAAGATTCTATTTATTTAATGTGACAAATTTTTACCATTCGTTTAAAATAAAATATATGATATTCAAATGGAAATTAAAATTTATTTTATAGAAAGAGTTTGTAAAAGTAAGCGAAGAACAGTGGCTTCATAAGCTTGAATGTACGAAAATAGAATACGAAAAAATGTTGCAAGAAAAAGAGTTACAAATAAATTCGCGAGACGAAATGGTTCGTCAAAAAGAGGTACAATTGACCCAAAAGCTAAATGAAATCGATTCTTTGTGCGAACAAATAAAAGAGCTTCAGCAGTTGGTTGAAATAAAAACTCAAGATGTAATGTATTCGTGCAATCTTTATACATTTCTTAGAATACCATAGTGCGTTTAAAGATTTAATTGTTTATGATAGGATGGAAAATTACAATCAATGCTCATAGAGCAGCATAAAAGTATAATGGAAGAATTATCTAAAATGAGAAATAATATTGAGATAGCTTCGCGTCAGCAAACCGAAACTCATCAACAAGAGAAAGCGCTATTAAAAAAAAACGTGATGGCAATACGAAAAAATTGTCCATAAAATATAAGAAGAGTATGGGAAGAATCTTTATCATTTTATTCAAGTATTTTTAAGGATAAGAATAACGAATTCTTTTGTTATTGAATTCAGGAAAAAGTGCGCGCGCGTGTAAGCGCACATGTGTACATTTTCATTTGAATGTAATTCTCACATTATTCATTAATACCAAATGATAATATTGTGATGTCTTAAATTTTTTAATTTTGTATAAATTAACAGGAATTAATCAAATATTTAATAAATATATAAATTTTGTTATATCGTTTGTAATTTATTTTACTTTTTTAGCACGTTTTATTTATTATTTACTTATGTTTAAAAGCATTAACTAAAAAAATGCTACGCCATTAAGAACGGAATATAAAGATTAATAATCTACAAACACGACCTCATAAAAAATACGATTCATTACAAATGGCATTATCGGATAAATATTGCAAAAAAAATTTCTATGACAATATAAGTAAAATTTATAAATTCATTTAAATGTGCGGCAGTTGATCTTTACATTAAAAACTTTTACGTTAACATATTATACGTATATGAAGTATTAAACAATTCCATAAAATAATACTTATTTTTTTACAGAAAGTATAATCTTTATGAAGTCAAATTAGATAATTTAAAAAAAATAAAATTTCATGATAAAATTATACTATTATGTATATATAATTAATTACAATAAACGTTTTTATTATTAATCTTTATTATGAAAATGCAACGAATTCGAATTTCATTATTTGAATAGGAAATAGTAAGTGGGCGCTGCACGCGCAGCCTATTAATTATGCTCGTTTCGTTTTCTCAGGAGGAATTTGTTTATACGAATGGTATCTGATTAGCAACGGTTGCTATGATAATTTTACTTTAATAATTACTTGTTTTTTATTTTAAATTATTTATTTATCATTATTTAATTTTTTTAATATATATATATGAATCTATCTTTAATGATTGTAAGCAAATACAAACAATAAAATGTCATTGTATTTTGACACTAGAGTACAAAACCTTGATGTGACATCAGTGAGTTCTATTATAGCATGGCATTCAAATTTGCCACTTCTTGCTGTTGCTGTGCACTCCCAAGAAAAAGGTTGCTTTATTAGTGTTTACGACGATCAAGGAGAACATTTATCCGAGGTTAAAGCCTCTGGACATTCTGTGGTTCCAATCACAGCTCTTGCTTGGCATCCTGAAAGGAAGTGGTTAGCTG
>NW_011948601.1:0-2372 GCF_000503995.2 Ceratosolen solmsi marchali
AATTATTTATGAATGTTGCACTTATTACGTATCGATTTATGTCTTCAAAATACACATGTGCAAAATGTTGTAAATAATTTATATTAGAAGAATAAAGAAAGAAATATTTGTATAAATCTTGATAAAAACTTTTTTAACTCCTATGTAATTTACTTTAAACAAAGGTTTCACGTGCTACGATCCAACAAGGTGAAATGAGTACAACGAAAAAGTGAATAGATATACTTTAATAGTAGATATACTTTGTCCTTGTTAGGATACATACGATAAAAATCTGCAATTAGAATGTTTATCAGCAAGTAAAATAAGATAATTGATAGGTGATACTGTAATCGACGCTTTATAATTTGTATATTGATCGGCAAATTGTTTGATCAAAATGGCGCTGATTGTGGCATTAGAGACCGCAATTAAGATTAAATAATGTAAAGAGATAAAAGTAATAAATAGCATATGAGGCTTCGTAATAATATAGTAAATAAACCATATGCATATGAACTTTGTCTAAATCACTTTCTAACTACATTTCATATTTACTTAATAAATTCCATTAATGACAAAGCTTCAGTGTACTTTTTGTATTTGCCTTACATAATTATTACAAGAAATAACTGCTATTTTCATTTTTTACTTCAATGCCTTATATTTGCAAATGAACAAAATTAATTTGAAAAACAGATTATCAAGAGCTTTGTCTCGACTTAGAATATATCCGATTCAAATTTTAGTCGAGTGACAGGTTCAATAACAAATGTATGTCAATTAATTATTTTAACATGAAAAACTACTTTCTTGACGAACGAAGACGTAAATTAATTATAACCTGACAGACAAAGCCGCGAAAAGGAAAAACTCGAATATTAGCGATCTGAGCGAATTAAACCGATCCTTTGTTTGTCACTCTGTAATTAATTTACGCTGCTCTGTATCAACTAAACGATTCTAATTAAATGCAAAATTGTTGTTGATTAAATATATTCCAGAGTGCGTTAGAATCGAAATTTCATCACAATTCAATCATTTCGAAGGTACGGAATAGTTGAACTAAAGGAATCTAATTAATTGTAGGTAAGCCTTGTGTTACAATATACCACGATAATTTTGAAAATTTTATCTACCTTTAGCCATTGCACAGCAGTTTATTTTATCAAATAATTCAACATTACACAGATTAGCGATCCAACCAAAATATCCTTATAATAAGATTTAACTTAGAAATTTATAAAAGCCCTTTTATTATTAATTTTCCAACGCATTTTAAATTTTGCTATATATGAAAAATGAAATAGTCAAGACATAATGTAAATCTTGTTAAGAGTTATGGATTTCATGAATAAATTAACGATGTCTAAATTTAGTAAAGCTTTCATTATAAATTATATACTTTATGAATAAAGATCGATAAATTAATATATAAGTTGTTCGTTTAATCAAGTATATCGTATGTTAATGAATGGCTTTTAAATTGAAAATAAAAATTTATTATCATTGATAAGCGAAGAACCTTGAAGTACATGCAATTCTCACGGGAATAATTTGTATTTATACGATTATTGAAGTATTAATATATGAATGTTATTGGAATTAAAATTGAAAGTTGGATTATTATATTGCAAACTTATACATTTGCTGGCCTTTCATTGTATTGTATGTGCTAACGTAACGAGTGTCGTAGTAGGCCAAGCAATCCGCTTGTTCGAAATAATTATAAAATCATTAAGCCTTTACGCGATATCGAATTGTTCACTCAGATGTTAATCTGCTTACATCAACCTCTGCGCTTCTACCAAAAAGGAGTGATAAACCGTTATGTAATTGCATCGTTACCGATGTCTTAATTCGCGTGAACGCGAGATGAGGACAACCTATTCGTCACTATCATTGGCGACGAATTAAACAGAAGTACTTAAGTGCCTTAAGAGAGACTTGTCGTACATATTGACATTGTCAATATTCGTTTCTTAACCAGCGGCTCTCACGTGCATCTTATTTTGTTTGGATAATTTATCGTCGGCATTGCGACTGATATTTACATATTGACCTCTCTACTATTGCTTTGTAGAAAGTTTATTTTATGTCAAACTGCATTGCCTCGCAGTCTACATAAATCTGCTCTCGACAACCTTATCCTCAAAGTATGAATAACTTATACAATATAATGATTAATATTGATAGACAACAGTTATAGCAAAAATATGAGTTGAGCAACCAGTTGTTCTACACAATTACAAATAACTCGTAAATCATAAGTAATATTGGCAATGCCAAAGATATCAGCAATCACATTTCGACATTGTAATTGTAATTTAAGTGACGATCAATTTTGTTTACAGAAACATCTCATCTGCTTTTTTTTTTTTTTTTTTTTTTTT
>NW_011948599.1:0-2392 GCF_000503995.2 Ceratosolen solmsi marchali
TCTCTCTCTCTCTCTCTCTCTCTCTCTCTCTCGCTGTCTCCTAATGCTTATACAATTATTTAATTCATTAATATATATTAAGAAAATAAAGTAAGTATAGTCTCCGCGGTTGTATATAAACAAAGGCACTCTACTAAATACAGTTCATCTTAGGAGGTTACAAGGATGCGTAAATTAGTTATTTAAGAAAAAATTAATCCAAGACCTTCGATTTCACTTACTCTTACGAGGTATATCGTATAAGACGCGAATCTAAAGCTCACGAAGGCTTAACGTAACATAACGCATCGATGATCACTAAGAAAACAATTATGACAATTTGTATTTTGTATCATCGAAAATTGGTAAAATAAGCATAGATGGCGCGTCGATGGAGACTCGTTTAAATCGCTGCCGCTCAGGTCATTTATAAGTAAATAATAAAGCGGCAGTGGTTTTGCTGGGTACTGATCGTATTATTGGACTGGACGGACGGCCTCACGTGCGACTAGACTACCATACGCTTTTACGAGTATAAAAAAACTTACACTGGTAGCAGCTGCTGTTGCCTCGGGTTGCCGGTACGACGAAGTGAATTGTTTAGAATTCGAGAATGTCTCTTATGAATAGTTTCGAATTTGATATTCAATACCGTTGGTTGCCATTACTTGCCATTACTTGCCTCTGAAAGCACTCGTCCGTACGTTGAAACTTGAACTTAGGCAAATTACGGGCTTTCACTTGAGATTTTCACAATCAATTATCACCTAAACGCGAGAGCATAGAAATTAACGTTAATATAATGGATGAAATGAAAGGAAAAGTTATATTTATGTAACGTTGGCTGTGTAGAGCTTTGGTCGTTTGATCTCAATTAGCTTTAAAAATATCTCAATAATACGTTAATAAAATAAGCAACAAATTTTTTTCACGTTCAATTTGGATCTCGAAGCTATTGATCTCCGTACACCACAATTCTTAAATACAAATTAAATCTCTGATTATAGCCGCATCTATGTAAATAATACGTTGGATTAACGATATGCAAACTCGAGTGAATTTATTAAATTAAATAAATATTAAATTTAATTTATTAATAGAGAAGTATAAAAAAAAACAATCACGAATCATTAATCATTTGTCTGTCATTATCCTAATGGAATGAAGAAGGCCTTTTTTTACATAGTCCTTCTACGGGAAGAAATTGTTAATAAATTCAATTTATTTTGAAATCCGTTATAGAAGATGATGAGAAAAATAGCTTTGATAAAATTGAAGCGTAAAATGAAGTTTCATTGGCGAATTGAACGAATTTATTGTGCTTGTAATGTATAATTAGACAGTTTCGTTTCTTAATGAACTAGGGCATGAAAATTAACAAGCGATGATAAAAATGTTGTTACTGCGGCATTTCTAGAAAAGATTGCGATAGCACTGCTACGAAAACTTTAGGCGTGATTTTAAAAAGATAATGGAATTTTTAAAATTTAGTACATTACACAACCTTATCATAAAATTAATTGAATAATCAATGCTAATTCTCTTAAATTAATGATCTCTGCCAACAGACTATTGAGCTTGGCAATCGCTTGCAAAATAATGTGTCAAAAATGTAATAGAAAATTTCTAAACATTAAATCATTATGTCATATCAAAACATTTTCAACTGCATACTTATATTCATAACATAGATTTTAACAACGATATCAATCATAATTGCACTTATTTGTATTCTATTTTATGACTGACGACGTGTAATCATATTACCTGGTGTGGATTTAAGCAAAACCTTGACACGATGTAAATACATTAACATTTTTCAAATCCATTCTTGAAAATTCAATCATTTTATAAGATTTACCTTATTATTAAATAAAACGTTTACAACCTCCATATAGTTATCTTAATTTGTTAATTATAAAAAAATTTTCTCTTTGATCATGAGCTCCAACACTTTTGGGTAAAATGTATTACATAATGTACTGTATAATGTGTGTATAAGACGTATTTTAAAATCTTTTACTTTATCGTCTCAAAATATAAAAGTTAAACGTTTTAAATTGAATTTGAAATAATGATTCAAAATTTTTATTGTAGATTTACAATTTTGAGATCGTTTAAAATAAAGAATGCGCGTATTATATATTAAATATTTTAGTTCCAACCTAATTGCCCAACTTTTATTTAGAAGTCATAGTCACTTCATAAAGTAATTACTGACTGATTAATCTGGACTACACATTTACAAAATAATAAGAGTAAACTAAACACTTCTAATTTAAATTAATGACAGCTCGCTTATTTTTGTTAAACAATTTTTATTTATTCTTATTAAAAAACCGCACGAATTTCTTAATAATTGAAAGGAGAGATGAGTTGCTTATTCACATCGTAACATTACGTACACAAAAAT
>NW_011948596.1:0-2414 GCF_000503995.2 Ceratosolen solmsi marchali
TATGTATGTATGTATGTATGTATATATAAAGGGTTTATATACTGATATCACAATAAGAATTCACAATTTTTACGATTGGTTGGTCAGAGGTGTACAATGGTAAGGAATAACTTACGGTTCTGCAAGAACATCAACGGAGATTGTATATGTTCCGGCATCTTCGTCATGGGCTTGTCTCGCCGAACGCGTACGATGATCGCATTGGACGTTGATGTTCAGGTCTCTGCATTCGCGCGTCCCTATAAATGTGTGCAATGATAACAATTATTGACTCCGAACTGTGAATGGATTTTAATTATGGTTGTAGTAATGTATATAAGTAATCTATCATTATTCTTTTCTATTGAATCGACCGAATGCACGAGGACCAATGAAGCGGAAGTTGAAGAAAGTATTATATTGTGAAAGGAAACATTACCTTCGAATGAATTAGAACAGAAGTTCCAGTCTCTGTTCAATGAATTAACGGCATGTCTGACTTTCTGTTTCAATACTTCTTGTCCAGCCTCGTTGCAAAGCACGGAAGTTGGGAAGTTCATCTTAATTTTGAAAACACGCTGTGCTGGCGAAGAGCCTAAATGAGACATTAATTTAGAAAATTTTATTCTCTCTTTCTCTCCGTTGCGCGTGCGTGCGCGCGATGAGAACGTATAAGTGACAAACAAAGTGGCAAATTGCATACTTGTGCAAGCTGGGTAGATAAGTGGTAAGCCAGGATTGGTAGTGGGGCGCCAGAAACCTTCGGCTCCACACGTATAAAACTTTGGCACTTCTTGAGCAAATCGAAGTCCTGGATTGCAAGAAATTTCACAAACCTTGAATTGACCACCCGAGCCCCAATCCTTGCACTGCTGTGTTCCACCAATTGGATCAGGCAGTTCCGGACAAAAGTCGTCTAAACATATTCATTAGGAGGATATTAGAATGCTTTGAAATTAGACGATAATACGCCCGTTAAATATAGCTTACGAACTTATAATTATTCGTATAATATTTAGCATACGAGGCAATTTTAACTATTATTAACTCTATTAGCTACAATTGCTTTCCCACATTCGTATTCCACGGCCTCACCACCTCCTATATCCTTTGAATCACTGCTTGAAAGATACTTTTACTCAAAATGTGCATGACACGAAATAGTTGTTATTTCATCTTAAAGCGACAACGTCGTCGATCAATCATTAATTATATGTAAGCATCGCAATACTTACACAGCACGTAAACCTTGAAGCTGCAGCTCGCAGAATTTCCAGCCTGATCGTACGCTACGTAGCTAATGTCATAAGCACCCCATAAGAGAGTCTGTCCGGATCGATGTCCACTCTTTTCCTGAACTCTTACTATCCCCACGTTGTCGCTAAACTTGGGCTCGTCCCACGTGACAATCGACGACCCGTTCTTTGCGATAACCCACAAATCGCCGGGACAGTAGTCGATCTTTGGTGGTATCTTGTCGGTTTCGAGCTGTTGGCACTTGCTGCCTCCGTAGCCCGGTGGACAGACGCGTTGACCGCAGTGTGATGGGGCTATGCGCTCGACTCCACCGATGGTCTCGTCGTAGCCCGTCCAGGTTAACGCGAGCCCTTGATAAAGGACGGGCTCGGTGCGGCAGTCTCGTACTTGTTTTTGAATTTCATTCGTTACGTGAAGCGCTCGGTCCCAGATCTGAATTTTCGTGAGGTGACCCTGGAAGCCGGACTCGGTGTATCCTTTGCCGACTTCGCTGCGCGGCTTACCCAACACCGCCCACGCACTAAGACATTAGACGTGTGTTAATTATTAAATGTAGAGGAATTTTTGGGAAAGATTGATAGTTATGTGGGGCTCCGAGCTCATTGACGGTAAAGCAAAGTTACTATACTCACTAAGAAGGTAGAGTTCTTCCACTACCATATCCTTCGGTCTTACTAGCGATTAAACCTTCTGTAATAAGTGTCAATTCGCCACCGTTATCACCGTTCCAAACAACGGCAACGTGATGCCATTGGCCATCGTTGATCGTGGCATATTCTCTAAATGGCAAGTAAACGTCTTGTAAATCGTGGAATAGGGAAACTTGGACACCGTTACTGTGTGCTTGTAGCATTGGTCTGCGGTTAGTAGGTACATGAGGAGAGCTGAAATGCATATACATGTGTTATATATACATGTTGAATAATAAAAAAATTTCACCTTCGATGGCTGATTGTCGTTAAATTTACCTGACGGCGTATAAGGTAAAGAATATTCCAGCTTCGTCGCGCTGAGTGAATTGCACCCACATTGCGATCGTTAAGCTCTTCTTAGCTCCAGTAAAGAATGGAATAACTTGCATTGCACTACTGCGTGTTGGATCGCTGAAGTAAAGATCGTAGTCAACTTGGATAGCTGTTTAATTAAAAAAAAAAAAAAAAAAAAAAAAAAAAAAAAAA
>NW_011948592.1:0-2479 GCF_000503995.2 Ceratosolen solmsi marchali
ATATATATATATATATATATATATATGTATGCATGTATGTATGCATGTATGAATGCATGTATGTATGCATGCATGTATGTATTTATGTATGCGTATGGGTATATAACTATAAATTTCTACTTTTTTACAGCTCAGTCACATCCAAGTGAAATATCTGATAGCCAATCATGTATAAAGTCAAGACAAATTTTTGGTTTCCTAGGATTTCTTGGATTTGCTTTAGTTTATGCAATGAGAGTAAATTTATCTGTGGCAATTGTATCTATGGTGAATCAATCAGCAATTCCTCATTCGGATAATGAAAGTGGTGTCGATGCATGCCCAAAAATAAATCCAGTGAATACAACATTTGTTCCAGTATGTTTAAATTATGATGTCACACATATAATATTTCTAATTAACTAAGCTAGATTAATAAAGTGATCTTTTATTTAATAGAATGACAGCATAATAAAATATATTTTATGAATTTACAAAAATATTACAGAAAATTATCATCCAAGCTATTTAATAAATATTCTTTTTTATTAACATAACTTTTATTAATTAAGTTGACGTTACTTAAAAGTAATGTATACAAATATTAGACGTTGAGATTAAGTTTTAACATTATTCACTTAATGATTTTAATAAAATTTTATTGATAAGTGTTGAAAATTTTAATTTACACGCTATTTTATTTCGCATATCGTTAATCCAATTTTTACCTATGTTTTAGAGTGCAGGTGAATTTGCTTGGGATGAAAAGACACAGGGTATTATACTTGGTGCATTTTTCTTAGGATATGTCATAACTAATGTACCAGGAGGTAGAGTAGCAGAAAAAATAGGTGGAAAATTAGTTTATGGATTAGGAGTATTTTTAACTTCTCTTCTCACTGTCATAAGCCCCTTTGCAGCTTATTGGGGTTTGTACCCATTTTTAGTTATTCGCGTTGCTGAAGGATTCACAGAGGTAAATAAAATATTTTGTTTCATTGAATAAATACTAAATAAAAGCAAAGTAAACGTATTAATAGATTGTTAAAATTTAACGAATAGTATTTAGAGAAAGTTACGATTTTTTATATTTAAACGTAATACGAATAATTTGTAATAGTTAAATCTTGCAAATTAATATATGTTATATAGAATAAAATAACATTTGCTTATTTTAATTAAACTATTTTATTCATACAAAAACTAATTTATTTTAATTTTTAGGGAGTTACTTTTCCAGCGATGCATAGTATGTTGGCACATTGGGTACCACCATTAGAAAGAAGTAAATTTGCTGCTTTAGTTTATGCAGGTAATATTAAAAAAAAAAACAATTTTAATTATTTTAAAATATATTTAATTGCAATTTTAATTATTTGCAGGATCAAATTTTGGTACTGTTATTTCTTTACCATTAAGTGGCTGGTTATGTTCTTTAGAGTTATGGGGTGGTTGGCCACTCTCATTTTATTTATTTGGTAGTCTTGGACTAGTATGGTATATATTTTGGTTAATATATGTGTTTGATACACCTGCAGAACATCCACGAATTGATCCTCAAGAAAAGCTATACATAGAATCATTAGTGGAAACAAAGAACGATGTGAGTATAATTTATTTTAATACACTGCTATGTTTTTTTACAATTAAAAATATCAATTTCTCTTATATTGGTATTATAGAAAATTAATTTTTTAACAATTGTTAATTTTATTTCTAAAAAATATTTATTAAATAAAAATATAAATCCTTATTAAATGTAGGATTACAATAATTCTGTGCCTTGGCTATCAATATTTAAATCTCTTCCAATGTGGGCAATAGCTATTACTCAATGTGGTCAGTCATGGGCTTTTTACACCCTTCTGACAGAATTGCCTACTTACATGGACAGAATTCTACACTTTGATGTACAACAAGATGCATTCCTATCAGCATTACCATATTTAACAGCCTGGGTAATCGGTTTGATAATATCAAGTTTTGCTGATGCTTTACTAGCTAGAAACATTATTACTCCACTAACTTCGTTTAAATTATGGAATACAATAGCTTCTCTAGGACCTAGTCTAAGTTTCTTAGGCGCTATTTGGGCTGGATGTGATCGACTTACTGTGATGCTAATGTTATCTGGTTTAAGTTCACTTTATGGTGCTGTGTATGCTGGTAATCAAATGAATCATATTGTTCTCGCACCACGATTTGCTGGAACTTTGTATGGAATAACAAATGCCGCTGCTAATACCTGTGGATTTTTAGCGCCTTATATTATTGGACAAATCGTTAATGGACATGTTAGTATGAATAAATGTATTTAAATTAGATGATACATAAATTGCTATTGAATATTTAAATATTTGAATGCATAGTACAACCATACAAGGTTACAAGATGTTTAAAAAAGTTTTTGTACAAAATTATTTGAACTTATAAAATTCTTTGTTTTTTTATTACTTTAAAATTGTTTATTTATATATATATATATATATATATATATATA
>NW_011948590.1:0-2496 GCF_000503995.2 Ceratosolen solmsi marchali
CTCAGTTATATCACACAATGAAGCCATCAAAAGGGACACAAGTTTAATTGTCAAACGTGCCACACACATACAAGCAGTCAAGGTGCTGCCTGCATGACGAGAAACTACACTGCCACAAACAAGCATAGTCTCCAGGTATGTTCATATATAACTTCAAGGTCACACGCCCTACACAGGAGTTTGAGCGTATTATCTGTGCTAGTCCTTACAGCACTAGCAGAGGCCACGATATCGTCACCATCAAGGATCAATCTCATCATTGAGACAAGGCAGAGTTTTAACACTTTTCTATAAGAAGTGAACCATGCTTATTATAAATGTAACTGTTTATAAACTGTATGTTAACGGAGCTTGCACAAATTACACCTTTCTATAACCCTTCTACTTGACTCCCACACAAGCATCTGCTAAAGCGAGCGTCAAATTATTAAAGCTATCGAAACACTGGCTGTTCGAGCCAAAAAATGACACCAATTTCGAACAACTTCATTTAATCAATCCTTTAATCTAATATCTACATCTACATCTACATCTACATTATCAAATACTTGAATATTAGTGTAAAAAATAATTTTTTTCTCTTGGATATTGCTCTAAATTTTCTGCAGTAAATCAAAAATTTTAAACATTTGTATCCAAATTCATATAAAATACATTAATGCATTATATTAATTAAATAACTTTATATATACATACAACATCATTTTAATTTACCTTGTATAATTACATTCATCGCCAATTCGAAGAAAACTTTGCTTCAAATCGAAAGCAGCATGATATGGTTGCTGTAAAATATAATCTATTTCCAGTTCTATTTGAGGCCCGTATCTACAATATATTTAAATTATTTAAAATAACTTTTATGACATATATACGTACATACATCATGTTTTTAATTAAATTTTATTAAAAGAAATATGAAAGTTTGATACAGATTGTATATATTATTCCTAATATAGCTAGTACAATATATATTATATATATTGTATTATATATATTTAATTTACTTTTAATAAGCTATATAATAAAAAAAAACTATTAAGTAGAAAGAAAAAATATAATTTATTTTCAAAAAATTAATTTTAATATACAACAGATTTCAAATAAATATTTTTTAATTTGAATTGTAATTAGTAATCCATATCATGTCCATAAATAAACATGATGTTAATAACATAACGTTCTTCGTTCATAATGGCTAGATCGTAAATTATATATACATACTCTACTTTACTTATTTATGTATTCTAAACGCTCATTCTTGAACAATATTATTCCCTCATCGGTAACTTGTTGAGGTCTCCTCACTGGAAAAGCTTTGTTGGCCTTGTGCTAGACGCGCTCTTAGATGGGCCTTGTTGGCCTTGTGCTAGACGCATTTTTCTTGGAAAGTAAGACGCATTATTAATCTTGTGTTCGCGCTATCTGGTTTAAGTATGCCATGATGTAGCAGATAGTAGTGAGTAGATGGCGGGACGCTGAATAAGCCCTCTTTATGTGCTTATGTTCCTCATATTTCGTCATATATTGTTGATAGTGTTGGCGATAAGTTTCGTCTTTCGTGAATTATCTTATTAACCTTGCAAGCATCAATGGGCAGTGTTGTGAGAATTGCCGAGAACTTCAACAGATTTTTGAGTGGAATCTGGACTATATATCTCCCTTTTGAGTCACGCGAATGAGTCCCTTTGAAATACTTTTCACACCATTGCTTATCAGGCGTGCATCGACGATCGTTGCCCTTTAGCACTTCTTCTTGCACCCATAATTGATTGAAGAATAAGTAATACAGCACCTTGTGCCTGAGTTGATATAGATCCTCCTTTTCCATGGATGGGGATGACGGAGTGTTGACGAGGTATATCAAACCCTTTAACTAAATCCTTGGTTACGAGCGTCATTTTGGAGCCTGTGTCGATTACAAGACGAGTTTGTAACGTTGTATATAGTGAGCTCATTTTTTAAAATGCAGTGGCCAACATGCTCTTCATAGACAATGTACTCGGCGGAGTGATTGCACTATCTCTTCAGTTTGAGGATGTTGATGAACTACTGTTTGCTTAGGTTGGAGTCGTAATTTGTACTTCACGTAGTAGTGTATGATGCCATTTTTTACACTTCGTGTAATTTCTTTTTGCTCCTACACACGTAAATGTAGTAGTATCCCAAGCAATTGTAGTACAGGTATCGTTTACTTACGAAATATTTTCTTTCAGCAATCGGCATTTCCTTGAATCTTGAACATATGGTCACCAAATGTTCCTGTAGGAATTAGTGGCATATCTTGTAATGCTTTGGGCTTTCTTGTGGGCCGTTCAATTCAGTCTTGGAACGGCCTTGTTGGCCTTGTGCTAGACGTACTAATATAAAGACTTTGTCGGCCTTTTGTTACTTCTGTATTAGATATCAGTGGTACTCGCCATGATGCAGTTGCCTTGCCTTATCCTGTGATGAATGCCTTGATATTGCGCTTCTTGTAGTCGTGTACGTTCTTGT
>NW_011948589.1:0-2497 GCF_000503995.2 Ceratosolen solmsi marchali
ACCACCGCCGCCGCCGCCGCCGCCGCCGCCGCCGCCGCCACCGTACAGGAAGAAGTTGGTGGTGGTGGTGCGGGGGAAGCACTCGCGTGTCTTTCGTGTGTCATGGGGTGCTTCGGCAGTCAAAGCAGCAAGGCCAGTCAGGATGATAGCAAAAATCAGAAGAGGCGCTCCGACGCTATCACTCGCCAGCTGCAAAAGGATAAGCAGGTTTACAGGGCCACGCACAGGCTCCTGCTGCTTGGTAATTTCACTTTCACCCGTTTCGGCTTTTGTAAACTTCGGCTGGAATTATAAACTCTACCTTTGTTCTTTCTTTGCTCATCTGAACTCTTTTACTCTTTTTTCACTCATTCTTATTACGATCTAATAGCTTTATTTTTTTTACTCTAAACGAGCGGTACTTACGAGCTACTCTTGTACAGTTGTCACCTCCATTTAACGCTTAGCTTTCAATATAACAACTCTATGTTCAAATAATCTATGCAAGTTTTTATTATAATAAGATTATTGTGAAGTATATAATTAATTTTAATGTGTCATAACACATTGATGCATGCCGGAGCATAGAAAATAGCCTCAAAATTAACTTTAAATACATTTTAAAATATTTATATTAGAATTTAGCACTATAGTCATGAAATTCATTACGTCTTACAATTTCAAAATGATAATATGCTCGCTTATTATTGTTATAATAATACTTTTTTTGTCGTTGCTATGCTCATTAATTATTGTTTATTATGATTTCTTCTATTTTAAACTACTATGTTCATAAAATTATTGAGCGATTATCGTTACTGCAACAAGGTCCTTCGAGTCTGAATGCTTTATTTCAGTCTATCAAAGTTACTTCTTCACTTTATTGATTGTCTTTGTGTAATTTAATGTTAGAAAAGTCTTTTTTTAAAAATTATAAATAATCATATAATATTAAATAATATAATAATCAATGGAAAAATTAAGTAAATAATGAAAAAAAACCTTATTTATTAATAAATTTCTATTATTTTTATATAAAAAATATTGAATATTTATTTATAGCATTACAATTGACATTTTATTTATATATATGAAAACGTAATATGGTGTTAAAATAATTTCTTCTTAATTAAAAGATTCTAACGTTCAAACATTTATACAGCGTGTATAATAGTAATATATTACTTTTATAATATGAAAAACTGATAGCTTCATAACAAATAATCTTATAAAATTGTAGACTAAATGTAAATCGTTTTGATTTTGTAAAATATTTTATTTTTACATTTTGTAGGTGCGGGTGAATCCGGTAAAAGTACAATCGTCAAACAGATGAGGATATTGCACGTGAATGGATTCAGTGAGGCGTGAGTTTTTCATATTTCCTTTTTTATAAATGGATTAATCTTCGTTTTTTGCGTGAACTTCGGAAATATTTAAGTATCTAGATTGAATGTATACTTCTTAATTTCAATTTTGTTGCTTTCGCCATTAAAAATTGTTCATATAAAAATTATATAAAAATTAATCAATTTGTATATATGCAATAAGTTGCTTTCGCCATTAAAAATTTTTCATTATTATATAAATATAAAGATTTATACCGAATTTTGATAATTCTAATAATTTTTGTTTATTTATTATGTATACATAAAATTAATAGTTTTCATATTTAGAATAATCGCTTTGCTATCGCTTACAGCGTACTTAGAAACGATAATTTATGGGATAAATAAGCATTTTTCTGCGATGAAATATTTCGTAAGCTGCAATGAAATACTTTCATGTGATATTTTAATTAGTGACTTTATTTTCTCATTTATTATATCTAATATAACTATATCGAATGCAGGTAAATAATATTTATTACATCCTTATATAAAATCAACATTTTTAATTTGCTTATAAGTACAGGAATAAAAATGAATGCTACTATGTTAGAACCATGTAGGAAGGGCATATAGTCGATAAGCCGGTTAACTGAGCACCGGCCTTTGAAAACTAAAACTGTCAAACAAAGTTAAAAACTATTCGCAGATTCATGTCCAAGACACAAAGTGTACTATTATCTTGAGCGTATTGCGACGCTCGTTCGATAGTAAAATTTTGCGCTGTCAGTGGCGATGATAAGAGATGCTGAAAGGTGACTACGTTATAACACCGAGGTCGATTGATCGCGCTCTAATGATCCGATTTATTCACCCTTATACCCGTAGCCGTGGTCACATGAACATACGAATACACAAAAGCAATATTTATGGGTTGTCTTTGGCGCATTGATATTTTTTTGTAAAAGACATTTTTATGTACAGCCTTCAATACAAACGCCAAAAATTTTAAATAGTATTACAAAAATTGTTGACAAAAGAGGGTAACTTATTGCTATATACTTAATATAATACATCTTAAATTTTGCACAATAATAATATTATAACCTAATTAATAGTGGTGGTAGTGGTAGTGGTAGTGGTAGTCGTGGTAGTGGTAGTGGTAGTAGTAGTAGTAGTAGTAGTAGTAG
>NW_011948588.1:0-2531 GCF_000503995.2 Ceratosolen solmsi marchali
ACATACATACATACATACATACATACATACATACATACATACAGGTATTTGTGTTATCTAATCAAGGTGCTCCGCACCACGGTTAGAAAGAATTTTTTTCTCAAAGAAAACAAAAAAAAAAATTATACTCTAACAAATAAGGTAAGGTACGATATATTACACATATGATACGTAATTATTTCATAATTAAAAGAAATTTTTACAAATTCGAGCTCAAGCTTTTTCACGTAATTATTAACTACATATGTATATTTGTTTTGCATCTGAAATCCTGAATGTGTGTACGTACTCACATTACCTAGGAGTATTATATAATTAGAAAATAAATATTGAAATATTTTAAACGTCGTGTTATTTTACTCTTTAACTTTGCTTTTCCTTCATTTAGAAAACACATTTGTCTTTTACATCCGATGAAGGAAATTCGTCGATGTTATTAGCTTATGACACGAGACAAACCTACGCAAAATATCGAGAAAATGAAATCTAATCCCATTGATTATTGTAATATTTCAATAGACAATGATCGACACAAATAAGCTCGTTGAAATGAATATTCAAAATATTTAAAGCTTCGATGATAATACTACAGCTACGGATATTTAAATACCAGAATATCGATAAACGTATCACAGATTCCTATTCAACCGGCAATGTCACATAATTTGCGCTCAAAACAATGAGCTCTTTGATCGCAGCAAGCACACATCATCCTTAATCCTTTTTCAACTAATGTAGCAACTTTTTATCGACTACCTAGAAATACTTTAAAACACGCAGCGAGAAATTGAGCGATTTTAATAATCCGAGGTGTGGCCCAATTAATATTTTCGAATCTAATCTCATTAGTGAGAGCGCAGTGAATCCATAATCCGGTCCAATCTTTCTCCGAGATAAGGCGTCTCGTCTCGGCCCAATATGAGCGCGCCCACATATCCAACAGACTAACCCAACGTTTGAATGATCGAAGCACTTTGGACAACGATCGAGATCGGCTGTCACGCCCAAAATGCGATCAAAGCCGCACCGTTAGGATTATTGGACAAGACGCGAGCGCACCGCGCCGCTTGAATTGCTATGACGAATTGCTCTCCGTCTCTTCTCTCCCGGCCTTCCCCGCTCATCCTCGATCCACCCACCACCCGAATCCTTTCTCGGGGTTTATTATCCGAGGTGTGTGCACGCACGTGCGCCCATGGACTTTTCACGCTTCGTTCGGCGCATTTGATCGGTCCGTTACGTTGCCACGCATGCGCCGGCCTAGAATCGATTTTTCGACTCGCTACGCCGGTATATCTCGGTTATTTTCAAGCGGCAAATTTCGAATATCACGTTATTCGTCATATTTAAATGTCCTCCGTTCGCAAAGCTTCGCTCATAGTCGGCAGACGTAACGGCCCTCGGCCAAATTAACAGCGAATTACGAAAGTTCGTAAACGATCTCCGTCGTCGAGGTCGACGTCCGTAGTCTTCCATGTCGGTTCGGTTCGTGCATTTTTCATCGCCCGCATCGGCCCAATGATAATTCACGCGCTCGCGCCTTCTTCCACCCGCTTCCACCCGCTTCCACCCGCTTCCACCAGACGTTCCGCCTCGCTACCTCGCGACTCAGGTGAAATGTAGGAGCTCGCGACGAGTCGGACGCCGAATGACGCAGGCTTAAGTTCCCGTTAACGAATCGAGGGTAAGTGCCATCGTCGACTGCCCGGACACTCGGTTCGCAAATTATAAGCGGTAATCGTCGCGCGAGGAGATTATCGGGCCCGTTGCACGACGACGAGTCATTCGCATGTCAGTTGCCTCGGTGCTTTGTCTCACGCGACGATGGCAGTGGGCTCTTTGGTACTGGGCAACGGACGTTTCTCAGCTTCCGCATTTACCGTAAGCCTCGAGCAAACCGATCAAGATCCCGCGATTGCGAAAGGGGTTGTTGTGTGTCGTGGGTGGGGGAGGGGGGAGAGGGAAGGACGGGGGGAGACGTAGGCATAGATAGAGAAAAGCCCGGATGATACGGTCCTTGTTGGTCAAGAAGTGCTCAGTGGCACACTTGGAATTCCAGTTTTGTATATCGAAACCGTCCGCTGCTCCACCGCTGCATCAGCCGCGCGCGTACATTCTAATTGGGAAAATTTTCTCAACGAACGCGCGGCCTTTGGACGGACCGGCAGCCTTAGCGACGACTCGATCGAGTGTCAAGGACGAAGTTCGAGGAGAAGCGACGAATTCCGCCAAGCTGTATGGCTAGGACGATGACGTAACTGCCTGAGCATGGCTGGAGGATACGCCTGCGAAGGCGATGGAAGAACGCGGAAGATTGTATTTTCTTGTACGCACAATCTACTCCAGGCATCGGTTTACACAGCAAATTGCACAAGCAAAAAAAAAAAAAGAAAAAAGAAAAAATAAGAGTAGGAGGAACCGAGCTCCGCGACGTTGTCTATATAGCTTTATCTATTATCAGTATCGGTTAAAATATTTGACGCCTAGTGCACGGCAACTCTTAAGTACCCTTTCTCCGCTTTCCATATACC
>NW_011948586.1:0-2564 GCF_000503995.2 Ceratosolen solmsi marchali
CTCTCACTCTCACTCTCTCAGCACATCAATTTTCATTCCCAACCAAACGCTACCCGTTACATACATTTCCCTATAGATCGTTAATTATATTTGAGCTTATAATTGATTTGAATTTGAATATAATTTATATTTGAAATTATAATTGATTGAAATAATTAATATTTGAGTTGAACGTTGATCGAGAACACTTTGATAATAAATTTGAAAATGTTTGACGGCTCGATCTCAACCTTTACATAACACGTTTACGCGCTCAACCCTCGATCAACCCTCGACTCGACAAATTTGAATTCCCTTCGATCAAGGATACGTGTCCAGGCTGGATGTCAGTATCGGACTGCTGAAGCTCGGCGAAGGAGCGCGGAAGAGGTAGAGCGCTGTCACCCGGATGCGCCTAAAGCCTCTCCTCGGGCCGCGCATCCGGCTCCAACCGGAAGGAGACGACGAGGCGTCGGAAGAGAAGCGAGCTCGAGTGGGCGGAGGGAGGCTCCTCCAGTGCCACGGCCCCTTTCCTCGAAGGATAATTACCTCCCCGCTAGGCGTCCCGTTCCCTTTCAAGCCGCGAATAAGCCACTGGCCCCGATGGCTCGGCGCCTCTAGTCGCCCTCAGCCTCCGCGAGAGGCTAGTGCTCGCAGGGCAGTGTCGCCTCCACCTCCGAGCGCTGCTCCGGGGAGTCTCGCGCTCGCCTCATTTGCCCGTGCTTCCCGCGGAGGAGGGGGAGATAGAGGGTGAGAGAGAGGGCACTGTCGAGCCGAACGGTATTTTTAAAGCTCATGCGCCCGTTGCGCGCCGCACTCCTCTTCCCGGGATTCGCGGCGGTGAACGGTCCTTGGTATTTTACACTCGGCGGAGCTTACGATCGTTAATGTAGGACCGATCGCTCGATCGATCGATCACTGCCAAACACTGCGACTTGTTATTTGGCTTTGTCGTATCGGACAGAGGCTTGTCGAAATCGTCGGCTGCCATCGGTGCTCCATAATTTCCATCCCGATCGACATCAAGGTCGAGAATACATTTTCATAAATACATAAATACATAAATAAATACATACATACATTTATATACATATAAAAATCGAGAAACAAAAGAAAAATAAATGCCTCGATCTTCTCAATTGACACCGAGTCTTGGCCGCAACAGGTTTTTTACTTCGCGACGATAGCTCCAGCGGGAAATTTTTTTATCAGTATGGGTTGAAGGGGGATGGTGCAGAGTGAGGGGAGGTCACGTCTCGGAATAATGAATTTTCACGGTAAATATTTTCAGCGGCGAGTAGTGCGGGCGTTGCGGCCGATGTGAGATTGGGGAATCGAAAATGCGAACCTGCCACTTGTTGTCGGCGCTCGCTGTCCTCTTCCTGTTTGGACAGGTCCTCACCGAGTCGACGACCAGACCGAACCTTACGAAGATCAAGCGCCAATGGCCGAGGGACGACCTGTACGACAACACCAACGACGAGTATGCGGATGACACGAACGAGAACTACTCGGACTACAAGGAGAACGAGAATCCCCGAGGTTCGCTATGATTTGGTCCATCGCAGCATTTTAAACGGTCGGCCAAGCCAATTCGAGCGCTTTGCGTAAAAATTTCTTTTCCTCCACTGTTTCCTGATTGACTTTTTCAACTATTTCACTTATTCAATCAGTCAATTAAATCATTACGCAATTTCACTGATAACATACAAAAGTTTTAACATTTTTCCAATTTCCTTATTGAATTTAATAACATTGTTCCGCACCCTTTAACATAAATAAGCTTCATTTACAGTTAAATTTCCTGAAACTCCGTGGTACTTAATGGCTTATTAAAACTGACATCTCACAACCTCGTAAATACTTATTTAGGCACGCGTGCGTATGCACCACGTTTGGTCGGACGCGGGCTGATTAAACTTCGTACTCAAGTATGTATACCAAATAGCACGTGCGCACGCTTTTAGGAAGGTACAATTATTATGCATGTACGTATAAATCATTATTCCATATTATGTATTTTCAACAATTCGTCTAATATAAAATATTACATTAATATACACATACATATGCATATGCCTGTGCCTGAATATGTATGTGCTTGAATTTATTACTAAAATATTTTGCAATATAATAAAAGCTTTAATATTTAAATAAAATATTATTCCTCTTTAATGGTAAATAAATTTAATAAGACTAATTTAGATAGATTGTTTTATTAATAATTTATTACGATGAAAATTGGCAATAATACAATTTACAATACACAATTTACTCATAATAATCATGCATTGTTTGGCGGCACTTCAGTTGTATAGATAGTTAATTCTTTTCTATATTCTATTGAAGCATAATATTTTTACTTGCGACATAGTTAAGTTTTTATTAAAACTTTTTAATTTTTGAATTACAACATATTCATAGCTTTAACGATTCAATTTGTAAGAATATCGACACTATAACATTCAATATGTTGTAGAGGATTTAGAAAAGAATGTTCAAACCTACTTCTTTATTCGTTCAATTTTTTCATTTTTTCATTTTCACATTCTTATTAAAAAAAAAAAAAAAAAAAAAAAAAAAAA
>NW_011948584.1:0-2634 GCF_000503995.2 Ceratosolen solmsi marchali
AAAACTAAATTTCATGGACTTGTAAATAGTGAGCAGTAAGACAGGTTTTTTATTCAAAAACATACAAATAATAAATCAATTCTTTCATTCAATTCTTATGTTTACATAGATTTAAATAAATAAAAAATCTGTTAAATGTATTGAAATGAAAGTTAATATACATATATTTTATTTTTGTATTGTGTTTTTCACGTATGTGCATGGGTGCGCCCGCACGCGCGTATACATGCATTTCTGAATGTTATATGATTCTTAAATTATTCTTAAATTATATGAATGTACACACAGCATAAATAACTCGTACAATTTATATAATAAATAGTAATTAATTTATTAGGATTTTAACGTGGATGAATCATTGGCAAATTGGAAAAAATTACACAAATCCAATGCAGCTAGAAAGTTTAATTCCAGTGTTTACTAAGTTAGTATTATATGAATAAAGTAAAATTCTTTTATTTAATAAAAAATGAATAATATCTATATTTACAGTATGCTTATTGTTATATCTGCATATAACAATAATTGTATTAATATATAATTATTGTTATATCTGCATTTAACAATAATTGAACAAATTCCGTCATATTTACATATAGTCTTATATTCACAGTATGCTAATTGAATTATCGACACTCGAGAGTTATTTACGCGTTCAAATGGAACATTATTATTTTACGGCAATGTTAGATGAATGGATTGGCACAAACATTGATCCCATGAAGGCAAAATTAATGAAATTGAAAAAAACGGCAGAGAATCAAATCAAGATAAGCAGCAATTTATAAACTATATCATAAAAATAACAAAAAAATATACTAAAAATCTGAAAACTAAAAATATATTTAACATAATATCTATAGGCACAATTATATTGTATATTTTAATTATGTGCATGTGCATGTGCATAATATATAGCGTTAAAAAAAATGAATGTCTGAATTTTTCACGTATTCTCGCGTTCGTGGAGGAAAACCCATTCATTAAATTCAGAAGCCTTTCTTTCTTATTGTTTCCGGGCATAATGTCGGGAGGCGTCGCTACACGAAGTTAATAAATTCTTTTAAATAAAGTACATTCGAGGGCGAAAGATGTCGAAGTTCGACGACCGACACGCACAGATTCTCGATGAGCAATTTGAGGACATCTTGTATCGGGTTAAACCATATCTGTTGAATTTGGCGATATCAAGCGACTCCCGTCATTGCCGGCTTTGGCTTGAGCGTTTCGACCATGCCGAGGACCAGCGCAGCCTCAGGAATGACTATCTACTGGAGCTTTATCGACAACTGAAAAATGGTTACCTGAGAGTGCCTTTCAATAAACCGCCAGAAAACGGCAGGCTTGTGCCTCTCTCAAAGTTCCATCGTTTGGTACACGCCACTTCGTTATTTTATTACCGAATCCCCTTCAACCACAACCTAAAATGCCATTGTACCATTTTTAATTTGTGGTTAAGTATTAATCTAATCGTAAGAGAGCCCATGAAAACGAACGTGATTTCCTTTCTTTATTTGTTACGTTCCGCCATACCGCTTACAATATTTTTCAAACTTAAAAAAAGGCTATCACATTTCGTAGCTCAGTGCTCGCAAATTCAATAGCTACAACTGAATTGATGCATTAGGTAACGAGTTCGTCGTGTAACGAATTAACGGAGACGAGTCCCTCTCTTTGCGAACCACAGCGCAGTTGGCCCAAGCCAAGGTGTAAGAGCCTAAACCGAGACATACGCAGGATCAGAACTTTTCCGAGGCATGAAGAAGTACATTCGAGTACTCCCCGTGGAGATATGCTCTCGTCGCCGACAGTTCACTTTCATGAGCAAAGTAGCAGGTTCTACCTCTCGATATTTTCATTTGAACATATGGATGAATGTTCTTTGATTTTAATCGGATAAATCGAAGGCTTATCGAATTTAAGAATCGCTTATGCTGAATACTTTATTACTGTAAAATTTTTTTTTCTTGCTACCACCCATATATTATAATTATTTTCTATTGATTTTTATTTATTTGATGCTATTGCCTCAATTGTTTTTTTGTAAATTATTGCATTTAATTTTTATTCTTTATTATTGTCTCTTAACATTTTTTATCTTGATGTATTATCGTTTCTTTATTAATCTTTTGTTATTTTTCTATAATTTCTCCAATATATTGAAAATAATTTTTTAATAAATTACATTAATCGCTAAAACTATCATCGTGATAATTATTTCATTATTTTATTTTATGTATCGGAGAGTTTTAATTCAATCTTAGTAATGTTTTTAGTGAATGAATGAAATTAACTTAATATTAGTACTTAGACAATATTTTTTTTAACCAAATGACATAATAAAAGTCTTAAAATAACATTATTATTTAATGAAAATTTATAGTTACTTTTTGTCGAATAGCAATAATAAGGTTCTATATTATAAATGTCCAACTAAATTTTAGAAAAATTTTCTTTTATTATTTAGAATAAATTATATCATACTTAATATGTTCAAAATATATAAATATACGTGGTTGAAAATTGTATTTTAATCTTAGAATAAATCGTTCGATTAACTTAAACAGTTATAAAAACAGTCTGAAAAAAACATACGTGCGCACAGAGAGAGAGAGAGAGAGAGAGAGAGAGAGA
>NW_011948581.1:0-2669 GCF_000503995.2 Ceratosolen solmsi marchali
AAAAAAAAATTGTAATCCATACCATACTAAATATCGAGTTTTAATGAAATTTGAGAAAAATTAATTGCTTTAAAAATAAGCATTCAAATTATAAATCATTGTATAGATAAGTAGAACAAGTATGTAAATAAAAAAGTTATTCAGTTTTTAAAAACAGTTTTAAAATGTAATAAAGTATAGTTTCATTAAGTACTATTTAAATTCGAATTATTTAAAAATAAGACCCCTTTTAAATAATTTTAAATACACGTATTTAAAGTTTTGAAAACGATTTTTGTCCATAATTTTAAAATCATATAGATTTTTGTTCAGATACCTTGTTCCTATTTGTTTTATCGAAATAATTTTAAACGCGAGAGGAACTTTTATAATGTATGTATGAGTATTACATTTTAAAGTTGTTTATTTCTACGCCATAAATTTATCGAGTTGACTTACAAATTATGTTTATCAGCTTGATAATTTCTATTACATTATATAAATTATTATTAACTATATCGAGTATGGTTTCGGTATTTGAAGAACTTATAAATATTATATTGACGGTTTCGAAATTGAAACGTTGCTGTTATTTTTCTCCAAAATAATAGTCTTATTATTTATTTTTTCTTTAAAAAAGTTGAGCTTCCTTTTACCAGCATACTATAATTAATAATGCCTTATCTTTTTATAGGCACAGAAATAATTTTGATAATAATATAAAAGGATCGAGATATAAATATAATAAGTAGAATGTTCTATAATTTGTGAACAATACTTTATATCATTTTGTCAATATATAACCCAATCTAAGTAAAAGGGTAAATAGAAGATAACGAGCCCTGTCTGACTATCATTTTCGTTTTTGTGCATCCCGGTATTATTACTGATTACCTGTTGTATGTATGCTTGCTTTGAAAAAAAGTATAAAAATGGATCACAAAAACGAGGATCATGTATTTGTCAATAACAATTTTAAATATTAGTTCTATTTTTTAATGCAATGTTTGATTATTATCATTTAAAGACGTTTTTTCATTTAAATGTATAGTGTTTCTTTTTGTAATGAACTTTAATTCTATCTACCTTACGATTGTCTAGACTCATGGACAATACTTCTGTAACCGTTAAATGCACGTTAAATTACAGATTAAGTTTCATTGTTCTATATTGATTTTTATATTTTTTGAAGATAAAGACCTTTTTCATTTTCAACAAGGTTTAATACTAAATTTTTAAGAATTTGTCTCTATAGAAAATTTTGATTTTTCTGTTTATATGACAAATTATTGATGTACTATCGCTATCATATAAGTAAACACGAACAAAAAATAAAAATAATAAAAGGCTTAAATAGGAAGAAATATTTAAATGCTTATACAATGCCTAAAACATGGCAGGGTGTATAAACCGTAATATATACTTTTTATGTTACTTTACATGAGCTATAAGTTAAATAATTTATTTTTAATTTTTTTTCTTGCTGATTTACTTAATTTTATATTATTTTATCCAAATATCAATGTTGTATACAGTTTATTAGGATTGTTTATTTCAATATATAAAACAAATCTACTTCTTTTAAGTGAATTTAAAAATTTATAAATTATCACTTTTGTTTTGCGATTCTCTATTTATAATAAAATCATCTAGTTAAACAATCAAATACACACGAATAACAAGTTAAGGTCTCTTTATATTAATTACATCAATAACTGTCATAAGAACTACTCTAATAATTCGCTATTGTCTAATTATTTATCTAAAATTCTTTGTTAAGACTGATGAAGTTTTACGGTACGATGACCTACCTTTATTGGAATGTTCCAGATTAGTTTAAAAAGACATATAGAGTTTTATGATACGTTATTCTTAATGCCCATACTATTTAACAAGTATTTGAATGTTTATTGGATAAATTGTTATTTTATAATTTGCGTTGCAAATCTAATAATAATTGCCTACCAGATGTATTTATAATATGAAGAGTAGAATTGATATATGAAAATAAATAAATATGACTTTTCAGAATAATATTATTAGCCAGTTACTATTAAATGTGTGAAATATTTCAATAATATTTAAAAATGGCCTTATTTAGCAAACATCAGAAGATGGTGAAGTACCGTTTTGTGATTGTTTACATTTACCGTATGCATATATAAAGAATATATATAATTACATATATTATTAAATTCCATTGTATAAATAGAACTATTTTATTTTTTAAGGCTGATTTTCTTCACGTTATACCTGAAATTACATTGAGTTTTCTTGTTCTGTACTTGATTAAAAAAATTTTACTAAAAAGTAGTAAATATACCGTATCAATTTTCTCTAAGATTATACGATCTATCTATTATCGGAAAAGAATATTTGCCCATTCTACAGTTTACAATTGCTTGTTTATATTTTTTCTGTTATTTAATTCTTCAAGGTGGAGAATTAATTTTTACATTTAATGTAAAAATATTAATAAAATAACTATAGTATTTTATAAAAACATTGCTATTGTATTTAAAATAAATCACTGTTTTCCAAAATAATATTTTTCCTTTTTTATTAAGAAATTAATAAATTTTTTAAAATGCAATAAATATAGAATTCCATTATCTTAAAAATAATAATACACTAGATATGTTTCAATTTGTATATTTACACCCTTAATGTGTGTGTGTGTGTGTGTGTGT
>NW_011948577.1:0-2783 GCF_000503995.2 Ceratosolen solmsi marchali
CTTTTGTTTGAAATTCATGGGACTGCATCAATCCCGAACAGTTGCAATGAATTTTAGGAAATGTTTTTATGGTCAAGGGTTTACGTACATCTGGTACATTCAATCGTTCAAGCATAAACAGACTCCACGCGTTCGTGCCAGTAAAAGTTTGGTCATTAAAGCGTCAAACAATGAGCGCATTGGCAATGCGAAATAAATAGCATGACTAATTTACGGGTTTACGGTTTATAACTAATGAACCAATCCTTATGTTATTTTTTGGGTGGTGCCACTTGGAATTTGATTGTTGTCGTTGAAGATATTGTATGTACCATTGGGTCCAGAATTGTTGGAGACGTTGTTGAATGAATCACCATCGGGGCAAGCCTGACATTGACAATCCTTCAAAAGATGGTTCTGGTATTGTTGTGAGTGGATTTACAATCAGAAAATGTCTTGGTGTTAATGCGGAATAATCATCTGGATCGTCGCTTAATGCCTCTAATAGCCTTGAATTTAGAATAGCCTCAATCTGGTACAATAATGTCGTCATTTCTTCAAACGTGAGCAGTTTGTCCCCAATTGTTCGCCGTAGATGGAACTTTGTGAACTTTACTACGGCTTCCCATTTTCCTCCCATGTGAGGTGTAGCTGGTGGATTGAATTCCCATCGAGTACTGTCTTGCGAGAGTATGGTTGCAATTTGATGATTTTCCTTGGGGCTTCTGGAAAATAACCTTCTTAATTCTTTGTTCGCTCCTGCAAAGGTTGTAGCACAATCTGAATACAACGTGTGGGGGATGCCTCGGCGAGATGTGAATTGCCGAACGGTGGCTATGAAACCTTCCGTGGTGTAATCGCTGACAGCTTCAAGATGGACAGCCGATGTAGCAAAACATACAAAACGCAAATCCATGCTTTCTGAGTTTTGGCGCCTCTGCCCTTCCAGGTTTTTAGAGTTATGGGACCAGCATAGTCAACCCCAGTGCTTGAGAATGGTCTTGATGGCGTTACTCGAGACAGCGGTAGTTGGCCCATCGTTGGGCGAGGATTCCCCTCTGTCGTTCGCTTATACTGCATCAGAGAATGTGAGATTTTACAGCTTGTCGTCCTCCTAGAATCTATTACTGCTGTCGTGTATAAGTCAAGGTGAGTTGAGTGCCTCCATGAAGTGTTCTGAGGTGGAAATGAGCTATTGATAATGAGCTATTGATGTAAGCTAATGATGATTTCATTAATCTTCATCCAACTCTAATGACTCCTTGAGAGTGAATGAATGCTGTCAGGCGTTGAAGGGCATGTGATTGTGGTAAGCTCAAGTTTGATTCCAGTGATTTAACTTCTTCGGAGAAGTAGGTAGCTTCTGTTGCCTTTATCCAAAATAGTCGTAAACTTTCCAGACTTTCTTGGATTGTAAGATTTATAGGCGACGATTCATGTTTTTTTTTGTATGAGCAATAAATCTAATACATGCCGCAGTAACTCTCAACAGTGTAGGTAGCTTAGAATATTTATATACAAGGTCCCATTGATAGTCTGGTTGCTGTATAGTCGCTGCAAGAGAAATTCCAGGGCGTACTTCTTGCTCTGATTGTTTATGGCTTTCTGTGGGCTGCTCTGGCTATGAGTCTGGGTTATACAGCCATGGGGGTTCTGTCCACCAGAGAGGGTGTTCTTTTAATTGATTGGCCTTTAATCCTCTTGATGCGCAGTCTGCAGGGTTTGATTTTCCGGGGACTTAATTCCATTGATAATTTGATGTGGTTTCTTGAATTAGTATCACGTGGTTTCTTACAAAGTCCTTCCAGCGCGATGCATGGGACTTTATCCAGGTGAGAGTTACCCTTGAATCCGTCCACAAGTATGTCGCGGTTGTCTTCATGTTTAGTGTGTTCTTGACGTACAGGATAAGCCTTGATAGTAATAATGCCGCTGCTAGCTCCAATTGGAGAATGGAAAGTCGCTTTAATGAAGCTACTTTGGTTTTAGAACATATCAGGATGGTTTTTGTATTTGTGCAAGCGTTGTGGGCGGTAAGATAGATGACTGCGGCCATGGCTAGTTGAGAAGCATCAGAGAAGCCATGAAGTTCGACGGTGGACCCGCTCTTTGTGTTTAGCCATCTTGGTATAGTGATTTTGTTCAATTTTGATAGATCCCGTTTTATGGCACGCCAATGGATTGATAATTGTTGAGGTATGGGATCATCCCATTTAATTTTATGTAACCATAGTTCTTGAAGGAGCATCTTTGCTTTAATCACCACCAGTGATACAAAACTTAAAGGATCGAATATTTTTGCAATGTCGGATAATATTGAGCGTTTGGAGAACCTGTCGATGTTCAATGATAATGTTGTTGCGAAGGTGAATTGATCCTCTTGTGAGTTCCATCGCAATCCCAGGATTTTTGATGTATCGTAGTTGCATAAAACGTGGTCTACTTGATTTCGATCTGCGTTGATAGCAGTGATGTCATCTCCATGGCTTGAATGCTATTTAGCTAACGGAAAGACGCCCGCCTTACAGAGATTCTGCAGTTGCAGTGCGGTTTCAATAAGTTCTTGTGATGTATCCGCACCTCCGAAGATATCATCCACGTATCTTCCGTGGGTGATGCAAGGCAGTGCGAGAAGGTACTTCTCTCCCTCGTCTTCCACTAATTGTAACAGTGTCCTGAATGCTAAAAATGGTGCGGCTCTTATGCCATTTTGTTCATTTATCCATAACATTCGTTGCAAGTCCCAATCGTCTCTATGGACCCTTATCTGCCTGTACATCTTGGTGATATCTGTTGAAAAAAAT
>NW_011948573.1:0-2863 GCF_000503995.2 Ceratosolen solmsi marchali
TAATAATTAATAACTTTCGTCAAGAACTGAGGCAATGTAACAGGATACTGCAAATTAATGATATAAGGAATTCATGTTTAGATACATGCAGTATAAGTTTTTAATATAATACTAAATATCAAAATGCAGTAAATAAAAAACATTTTTAATCTAGTAGAGTTAACTAATAAATTTTTGTTTCAATTAAACAAAGTATCAAATCAGTTAGAATTAGAGTAATCTTTAAACTAAAGATTGATAAAAGCATACTTTAATTAACAAGATCCTCGACTAAACTACCAAACTATTTTATTTGTTTTCTGTATATTAATCATGTTTAAGACAAAAGTTATTTTTGCCATAGTAAACAAATTTTTTTATATATTCATATTAAATAAAATTTGTATGATACAAAATCAGAAAGATGAAATAGAAAATATTCGTGTAAAATAAAACTTTATTCTTTAATATTTAAAATATATTGTTAGACCAACAAAGAAATGACGAAAAATCTGGATGTTTATTACAATCAATTAATATTAATAGCAGAAATATTATTTACTCATTGGATTAATTTATAAAACTAGTTCCTTTACTTTAAAACCATTACATTTAAACAATTATTTCTTGTTATAACATCACTAAAAATATAAATATTTAATTTACTTTTTTAATTATTCATATAAATAGCAAAAAGACACTTATCCAATATTTACTTAATAGGATTTGTTGTTATTGTATTTCTATAAGAATATACACTAATTATTTTCTTGTCATAGAAGATTTTATTTTTGTACTATACTATATATTTTAAATATATTTAGAGAGATAATATACATTTTTATAAGAAATTTATTAATATTTTTATTCAATTTTGATGTTTACTCATTTCATAATCACATATAGTAATTATTAATTGATAGTATATTTAAATAACTGTATAATCTAACAAGATGCATTTTAAAAATTTTATAATTTTTAAAAATATTGTGTTAATAATTTATTAAAAAACTAAAACTTTTAAATTTATAAATCTATGGTACAGATTAAATCGTTGATAATTGTGCTATGATATTCTTTTATGTTATAATTTATATTGAAACAACAAATATTTACTATTATTCGTTTCAAATTCATTCTATAATTTCATTGTGTGATTATATTACTTATATTATTTTTATATTAAAATATTTTTTAATCACAGAAATCTGAAATTTCAAATTCAAATTTTTAGTTAAATATTATGTTTACATTCTGATATAAGATATAAATACTCATTTTATACACTAAATAAATGTTTAACAACATTTTCAAAAGTAACTAATTTGTTTTCTAATTACAATAATCTTTATTTTGTAATAATTTATAATAGTTTATCAACTTGAAAATGGTTTAAAATAATTAATATCGTGTACAATAACAAATGTATAATTATTCAAGTTTGCGAATATTTATTCAATATTGTTTCAATACTGAATGTTTGAAGTAACTAAAATATCTTAAATATATATTTTCATGCAACTTAATTAAAACCCATTGCTGAAATTACATAAGAAATTATAAATTTTTATATTATAGTATATTTTAACAGTGTATATCATTAAAATATATACATTTTATTAAAATTATATTAAAAGTAAATATCTAAATTTTTTACATATTATATTAAAATATGCTATAAACTTTTATATGTAAACAAATTTAATTTAAGACGAATAAAAATTTTACTAAATCATACCCAAATTTTGCGATTAATTATTTCCCATTCACAATTTAATTCTGTCCTTAAATGAAATACTCTAAGTTGTTGTAATGCATTAAACGACATAATGTCAAATGAATAATATTGTTACACTTTTGTTCAAAATTTATATCTTAATTAATTGATTTAATTATTCATGATTGAATAGATGATATCTACATATTATTTAAATGATATTGAAAAGTTCGACATGGTAACAATTACTTTGACAATGAGGCCGAACCAATGTATAATCTACTTCATATTATTATTATTTTTTAAATTCTTTTATACGTGAACTTTCTACATATCAATGTAAAGCAATATAAGTTTCTTTAGAATATATTTAGGACTATGTAATTGAAATTATAACTTTATGCTTAATAATAAATTTAATCAGTAATCGAAAATATATTTTAATTCATATTAAATCTCAAATTTTAGTAGCACAATAAGATGCTTATTTTTATGTATATTTTTTATTGCGTTATTACTTTCAAAATTTTAAATATGAAAAATAATGCTATTGTATATTATGTAGGTAATTTGTAATCTTATATTTATTAATATATTGTGTTGTATATATTGAAGTTACCATCACTAAATATATAATACTAATCTAATAATTCTGCAATTAAAGTGAATAGTCAAATCAACAATTTATATAAAAGTCTTTTTAATATTTATATTTATTATTTATATCACATATATAAATTATGTATATGTATAAATGATATTGTATATAGTTCTATCATTTTATATGTTATATTAAAATCAAAATGTATTAATAGTGTTTTTTTTTATTAAAGTAATATTTATTCGTGTATAAGTATTGTTTAAACATAAATATAAACTTAAAATTAAAATTTACTTAATTATTCTTTTATATTTAAATAAATAACATATATTTTAATAAATATTAAAAATATATTTTATACTTTGTATAAGAATTATATATACAGTTATGTTTGAATTGTTAAAACTTTTAAAATTATAAATAATAGTATTGGATTTTCATTCTTCTTAATCAGACTCTTCTGATCTATTTTCATCGTGATTATATAAATATACATAGAAAAGCTTCTATTATTTATACCTTTTCCTTGTGTTTCATTATTTTTATGTTATTTATAATTATAATTA
>NW_011948567.1:0-2986 GCF_000503995.2 Ceratosolen solmsi marchali
GAGAGAGAGAGAGAGAGAGAGAGAGAGAGAGAGGCTTGTCAGTGGTTTTAAATTTTCTTGAATCTTTATAGATTTAATGCATTTAGCCTTTTCCTAATTAAAACTTAAATATATCAATAAATAAATAAATTTATATATGCATAACGAGAGTTAGAGAAGGTTGTTAGTGCTTTTAAATTTTCTCCTAAAAAATTCTATATTCATTAGATATTTTATATGTTATCATTCATAATAGTTGAAGACGTTTTTACATTCAAACAACATATGATTATTTCATGTATCTAGTAAGTTTATAAGGTACGTATTCCTACAGATGTTGTTTTGCATAGACTACCAACATGAAAATTCATTAAGCACTGTATTACCACCTTATTGTAATTGTAATTTTAGGAATATTGGTTAGTGTCTTTCGTTTCTTTCGTTGATGGCTGCCTGATCTCTTCCGGTTGTTTTGTAGATCGGACAACATGGGTACGCTTGTTATTTTATTAATTTTGACAGTATTATGTTTATTAACAAAAAAATAAAGATTTTCACTTGCTGTTTTCAAATATATGTCGAGTTCGTTTTTATTATTCTAACGACGTTCACGGTTATGCGTATTAATTAGTTCATGTAAAAAAAGAAGAAGAGGAAACTTAAAACGTGGTTATGCCATTAATGCCGGAAGTGATAATCGTTTACAATTCTACTTATACATTTTCTTTTTATTTTTAATTATAATAAATATTTAGATTAAGCAATATATGTACATTTACAACAGCCGAATGTTGCTAATAAAGTAAATCGTAGTTTCATTAACATAAAAATATATTTTTTTCACGTTATTAATTAATACGCTAAACCTTTGCGAACCTTCTGTTTTAATGTATAATTTTATTTTGTACACGTTTTAAGTATTAAAAAATTGTTGAACTTTGCACGAAATTTTGAGGTTATAAATATATAACTTCTGACAATTGATTTATTATTTTAGGTAAACCTCGCGGTCTACGTACAGCTCGTAAGCACGTCAATCATAGACGTGATCAACGATGGAACGATAAAGACTACAAAAAAGCCCATCTTGGTACGAGGTGGAAGGCTAATCCCTTTGGTGGTGCATCTCACGCGAAAGGCATCGTTTTAGAAAAAGTGTAAGTTGGTATTAACTTAACGTATAAATCTTTTATAAAGAATGCAAAAGTATGTAAAGGCATTTGTTTAACAGAGGTGTAGAAGCCAAGCAACCAAACTCCGCCATTCGAAAATGTGTCAGGGTACAGTTGATAAAGAATGGAAAGAAAATTACAGCATTCGTACCTCGAGACGGTTGTCTTAATTGTATTGAAGAAAACGATGAAGTTTTGGTAGCAGGATTTGGTCGTAAAGGTCATGCCGTTGGTGATATTCCTGGAGTAAGGTTCAAGGTTGTTAAAGTTGCGAATGTCTCGCTACTTGCTCTTTATAAGGAAAAGAAGGAACGCCCAAGGTCTTAAGTAGATGTATTTTGGTTCAATTGAAATAAATATCAAAAACGTGAAAATGAAAATTATTTATTATATTAAATCATTATTACTGTATTATAAGGATAATAATTAATTACTTTATACAAATTAATTTACAAAAAAAAGCAAATATAATAATAAAAATTATCATAAATTTTTATTAAGCATATTTTGAGCTTGTTCATTTAGAACGAGATTATTTTTGATCGCTACAGTTAAAGGATTGATTATTTTTGATTTTTGATTTAGAATCTCTGGTAATTGTTGATTTTTCATTTTATCTTCATTTCTTAAAGTCTAAATAAAAAAAATTTAAATTAGCTAGTGGAACTTAATGCGGTATGTAATAAATTTTAATCAATTACGAACCTTGTTAATAGTTAAAATAGTAAAGTGAATATTTTTTATATCGGTACATAAATCATTATAAACTTCTAAGAATGAATTTGAATGAGCATTTTGAGTTTTAGAAAATGCTAGTTCTTTGAAAGCTGCGTTAAACCTTTGTAACACTGGCTCATAATTATCGATCTTAAGCTCGCTTAATTCACTTAACTCATCCTGAAAATTCAATTTTAAAGTTAGATTTTCATTCATATTGTATTTAAAATATGTAAGCTAATTGTAACGTTTAACCTCGATATCGTTATTTAATTTGTCCAAGTTAGATTTTTCAAGAGACTGTTCGTTTGTTAGAGCTTTTTGTGAGTCTACTTCTTCATTTACATCAATAGAATTTAGTTCACTTTCTCCATTTATATTTAATGATTCGTTATTAGAATACTTATTTATAATTTCGATATTTTCCTATAATTGATAAAAAAGGTAAAAGCCATTATTCATTTATTACTGAGAAATACAAAACAATATAAAAACTTACTTTCAATGAGATATTTGCGATTTGCTTTTTCTCTTCAGTAGTTTGCATGTATATATTTTTTATAAATAACACCAATAAAGCAAAGAAATGTAATTGTTTATCGATATCACATTTTCCCTGAATTATACAAGAAACAACACAAGGCAATGAAATTTTTATGTTATAATTTTATGTTATACAATGAAAATTACATACTTGTAAGATATTGATGTCGCTGCACAGTCCTATTTGTGAATAACACCTGAGTAGCTTATCTAAATTAAGCGAATTACAAAAATGTTATAAGTACAAAACTATAAAACTAACATTATACCAAAAAATAAATAAGCGCGCACGTACCCTCTAGGGTTTGATCCTTTAATTTGTTCAAAGACAAATTGTTAAATCCTGGACTGTTTTGAAGCAACCATTGCAACAAGCTAATTCGTTTAGGTCCTGTGAGAATTGCATTTTCAAATTCTTCAAAACATATCCGTGCTATCTCTGGATATCTCAATTTCTCTAATATATCGTACAATTCGTGCATCACGCATTCCTTTTTATTCACTGAAAGTAATTATTTTTCGATTAACGAAGTATCTCTCCCTATCTCTCTCTCTCTCTCTCTCTCTCTCTCTCT
>NW_011948561.1:0-3116 GCF_000503995.2 Ceratosolen solmsi marchali
TATCCCATTAAATAATAATTTAATTGAATAAAAAAACAAATAATAATCATATGATAGTTATTATAAGAATAATGAGTCTTGCAAGAAATCTGATGAAATAACATTAAATTTTGTAAAACAAATATATAATAAATTAAGTCCAAAATATTTATTTATTTTTATTTATAAAATATAACACGATCAATCATTTAATTCTTTAATGTATAATCTACGTTTAAACTTATCCTTAGTGATGGTTAAAAATTTATGAAATATATAGTTATAATTGTTTATAATTATTGTAGGTATTATTATTAGACTTTAAATGAAAAAACCATTTTTTTTAATTTATTATAAAATATAAATTACACAGCAGTTAACGTATACGTGATTAGTATATAGATATACCTAGACATGAGCGTTATAAATGTTTTAACTAATGTTATTAAAATATTATTAATTATCAAAATTATTATATTTCTACATTACTTTTCATACTATAGTTAAGAACTAAAAACGTTGTGAAAGATTGAAAAAGTTTAATATTTAGTATACGGCATAAATGCTCTCGTTGTACTGCATCTATATACGTGTATTATAACAAATATTATTTAAAGCCATATTTGTCTAGAATACTAAAGTATAACTGCATATACATAAGTGCTTCATTGCTTGATATGTAAATTCACCCATCACTACTTTTTCTATGTGAGTTTAGGTGTGAATGTTTATGTTTTCTATTTCTTAATTTAGGATTAATGAAGTTTTTTAAGTAATGATATTAATATAGAAGTTTTACAGTTGAAATACATACATAAATATGGGTATGTTAATAAAACACAAAAAAAATTGATAAGTCTAATAGTATACAATCAATAATTTATCGAACTAAATTGTCTTTCAAATTTATTTTTCCCACTTTTATAATTATTTATCTAAAAATGTATATTCTAATAAAGTTTTTGATATGTTTAAATTGTTTATTATACTGACAATGCATTGTGTTAAATAATTTATTTGATTATTATACTCTATACGTTAATCAATTTACAAACTAGAAATCAAATACCTTTATATTATACTACTTATAATACATTGTCAAAACTAATCTTAACTAATAAAGTAATATAAAAGAATCAATTTAAGTATAATTGCAATAAATTATTTATAAATTCAATAAAGTACTTAAATTTTTTATAAATTGATAATTGAAAAATGTTTTAAATACAATATTACTTTCAATATTCAATTGAATTTGATGTGATACATAAATTTAACTTAACTAAGAAGAATAATTAATGATAGTTCCCTATTACCTTATAATTCTTTCGATATTCTATAAAAATATATTATCTTATTAAAAAATTATCCATTTGCTTAATTCTTAAATGATTACATTTACTTGGTAAAATATTAAGGTTTTAAATTTTTAACAGAAAATAAAACAAAAACAAAAAAACTATAAATAATATTTTTTACAATAGGGTTAAAAATAATTAACATTATCCAGCAAATTTAAATCTAATGATTTAAAATAATACAAGTATTTGAAAAAAAATTAATTAAATGTTTTGTTGATACTTTTATAATAATATTATTACCAACATCGTACTTTAGTCATATGCAATTAATCGTATTAATTGTATGCAATACATAAATCCTCATATCTGTATGAAATGAAATAAAAAAATTAGAATATATAAATATCAAACTCCTTTTAGGATTAAAAATTAATGTGAATAGTCATTGTGTCTTTAATATATATATATATATATATTAAAGTATTATTGTCATTATCTAAATTATCATATATCCTAATATATACAAATTTTTTAGCAATAAACATGGAAAGATATGTTGACGAGACTGACATCCTAATAGTAGGTGGTGGACCAGCTGGAATGTCGGCAGCTATTCATGCTTGCCAATTGGCTAAAAAATATGGTAGAGAATTCCGTGTGACACTCGTGGAAAAATCTGCAACCATCGGAGGCCATATACTCAGTGGTGCTTGCATAGATCCAATTGCTTTGCAAGAGCTTTTTCCTAACTGGCAAGAACTCGGGGCTCCACTTCTTACGCCCGTTACAGTAGATAAATTCGCTTTTCTTACTGAACATTCACGCATACCTATACCAATTTTTAAGGGAATGCCCATGTATAATCATGGAAATTATGTTGTCAGGTAAGAATATTACTCGCTTATTTTTTCCTCTAAATAGTACTTCCAACAAATAATATCCTCTAATAATTTTTAAATTATATTGAAAAATTCACTAATTACATTTTTATTGTAACTTCAATTCGAAATTTATAAATATAAATTAAATTCTTTTATTAAAAATAGTATGGAAAAATAGATTTTCATAATTCAAAAAATAGTAATTATAAAAATAAAAATAATATTTAATAATGTAATCTTTTTTTTTATATATTAAAATAAATAAACTTTTTACTATCTTTTCCGAAAAAAACGAAAAATAATTTGATACTAAGAAAGTAAGTTTTATTTTATTACTCCTTTCATTATTCCCTTGTAATGATAAGAAGTGAGATAAATTAACTTTACAGCTTATTAATTGGTCTCTAAAATCATGGACTGAAATTTTTTTAATTTAGGTGTTTAAATGAAATAATGTGATCAATTTTCTTCAACTGTTAATGTTATTTTAATTACGCCTCTAGATATCCGAGTATGTGTGAATGAATTTAAACATTTCTATTTTTTTTATATAGGCATTGAGTTGTTATGTAATTTATTAATATAAAGCAATCTTTTATATTAATCTTTTATAAAAAATCTTTTATAATTTTTCTTATTTTCGTATACATATTTATCTACTAATTTAGTATCTTTATGAATTATTTTATATAATTTGTAGCATTTCTAATATATCCTTTTTCTTTTCTTTTATTTCATTGATTTGTTTTATTCGAATTGCTTTTATAAAGTATTCTTGAATTTAGCCTAGTATCTTTATCTTTTTTGTAAATAAATAATAAAGCGATAAAATATTATTTCATTATTTAAATTTTCATTTAACATTATAATTCATCTTGTTGTCTAAACTTGTAGAAAGGAAAGATATATAAAATATAAAAGATATATATATATATATATATATATATATATATAT
>NW_011948558.1:0-3176 GCF_000503995.2 Ceratosolen solmsi marchali
GAGTCATGTTTTTCGTAATAAAATTAATCAAATTATAATATTTTAGAGTAAGCAGTTACAGGTGATGCAGATGGAATGATGTAGATACGATTGTTATAGGGTATCTACTATAATTTGATATATATGTATTATTACATCTTCAATTTTCATAAATATAATAAATAATATGTAAGTATATATATCGTATAGGTTACATTTTCATCACTTGAATGAATTTATTGAACTCGTAAATATATTCCTATTAGCTTTATAAGTATTTAGAATTTAATTTTATATTCATATTTATCTTTGTATAAAATAATAAAAAATTTAAATCTTTTTTACCTAAACATTACGATTTAATGTCATATTAGAAATGTTTGATTGTAACGTATCCGAATGTGGGAATTTTCAAAAAGATGTTTCATGTAATCAATTCAGCTTAATCTTGATAAAATAGAAAGCTTTAGATGTTCGCTTCTCTAGCTGAATCTTATTAAAAAATCTTTCCCTTCTTTAATATTTAACTATTATTTAAATTTTCTTGAGACTGTTTATTTTATCATCGACAAAATGGAGAAATAATTTATCATTCGACATTGTAATTGAATGTAATTGCTATAAACATAAAACATTATGAATAGTTCTTTTGATCCAAATAAAACTAATAAATTTAACACATTTTATTCTGTCTTTATACATGATATATTATAAATCTAATTATGTCTACGATATGAAACAAAATATTCATGAAAATTTTTGGGAATTACGTGAAAACTTGTTATCGACAAATACGAAAACCTCAATTCCAGGCTTAAATAAATCTGCCTAATTTGACTAATAACGCAATATCTGTTGTCTTTGATTTTTACAGGTGCACAAGTAATGAATACACTCATGAGTCTAAAGATTTACAAAATAATACAAAAATACTCAGAATGTCGAATATCCATTGAATAAAAGCTGGATACCGATAAGTGCTCATACCGATTCACTTGTAAGTCTGCATTATCTACACTTCCTTTAGTACTTATTATTTAATTTTCTTTAATTATTTATAGCTCTTCAATACCATGTGACTAATAAAATTTTAAAAAATCTATTAATTTTCCTTATGTCTTTCTGTCTTTGAGGAGATAGGTTTATCCGTCGTAGGCTTTTAAACTGATAGACTCTTTCTCCCCTAACCGTTGACTCAATATTTTCGTCAAGAATCGCTCAACAATGCCTTTATTTAACTTACTAGCTAAATCCATTGTTCACCAACTTATTTATTTCCTCATTATCTTGGATTCATTGATGGCATGACAGCCACATTAAGATGACTATTTTCTATTTGACCAGATACTTCAAATTAATTCTGCATCTTAGGATATCCCAAGAGCATACTCCAATGCTGTCCTGGGAAATAAAGAAAAGCTGACTATTGGAAAAACAGCAATGGATATCTATACTTTGTAATAGCCCTGATTCCCTTTGATAATACACCACATTCATTCTGCTATAATTTTTAACAGCTTTCAACGGCAGACATTTTATGCTTAACAATTGTCTTTTGACATTCTCATCTCTATCAACTTGACACAATCTTTTAATTTTTATTTTAAAATGTTAATGTAATATATTTTCATATATATATATATTTATATAAAATATGAAATAATAATAAAAATTAAATAAATATTATAAATTAATAAATAGAATTGCATTATATTAATTTAACAAATTAATTTATTCTATAAATATTCGATTAAGTTTGGTTCAATAATTTGTTTTTTAAGAGTAATAATAAATTTGTTATTTTTGCAGAATTATAATTATTGAGAGAATCTTTCAAAATACTTTATCTATTAATTAAAGGACCGAAATTCATATTTTACTCAACTTGATAAAATTACTCAGCATCTGGAGAAAAAAATTTTATTATTAAAATATCAGAATTAATAAAAATAGTATCTTATTTAGCTATACGACACTTAAATATAGTAAAGTATAAATTATAAATCAGTATAAACTTCGTGGTTTCCTTTTACAGGAATAAAAATCGTTAAACATAATAAAACATTTGATTTTGGCTCTACTAGAATTCGCTTTCAAATATACCAGTTGAAAAAAAATATTTCATGTATTTAATTAAATAAAAATAACTTCGATGGTTCCAGTAGATATATTTAAAATAGTATTTAATTATTGCAAAATATCTACCTTCAACACATTTTCAAACCTTATATATAAGTTATTATATAATTTTATAAAAATTAAATTGAATTTAAAGATACGTACAAATTTATAAGTAAGGGTAATATGAATACAAACATTAATTAAATAATAAGAAAACTTATAAATTGTATTCTATACAAGTAAGATTATTATTGTCAGTTATGTCTATAGACAATATTTCATAAATTATTTAATTCAAGAGGTATTAAAGCGTCAGAAAATTAAAAAAATTTTCATAAAATAAATCAGTATTATTGTTTATATGTATAGATTATTGAACAATACTATTCGCCGTTAAAACAAAATATTTAAACCGATCTGAAATTTCCGATTTAACGACACTTAATTTCACATAAATATGTCTTTAATAAATATAAATAATATCATATAAATAAATATAAATATATAAATATAATAAATCATATAAATAAAACACTTTAATATAAATATTTTCTTGTTAAAAAAACAAGACCTTGACAAATTTATATTTGATTTGACAAATATTATATAAATGATTAGTAACATTAAGAAATAGTGTAATAAATCTTTTAATATTGCTACAGTGTACGTTAAGCATTTGTTTAAACTTAAATATAGCACATAGACTGCATTGTTTCACTCAACAGCATCAGCCTCAGAGAAAAAGAAAGATATAACTACATAATTATACAGACAATTTTCAATATCAATATCACATTTCCACAGATTTGCTAAACCTAAAAGCCCTGTGAGAAAAATTGATCTAACACTTGATAGGCCATAGAAAATGTACAAATGCACAACTTGGTGACATAAATTAATTATTTCACAAAACATAAATATATCATCATATATTAACTATATTTTCATCAATGAACGAACAAGAGCTCGATACATCACCAACGAATTCTCCTAACTCTAACTATTAGCAAATGAATCAACTGACTAAAATACTGATAAGATTTTCTTTCAATAATTCTACTTTGGACCTAGTCGAC
>NW_011948555.1:0-3206 GCF_000503995.2 Ceratosolen solmsi marchali
TTTTTTTTTTTTTTTTTTTTTTTTTTATTTTTGTATTATTTTTTGTTTTTATTTCTCTGTCTACCTACTTTTCCGACATAATTTGAGATCTCTTGGTTCTCGACTTTAAACGACTTCTGTGATGTGATTCTTCGGATCTACTGCGACTTCTACTTTTGCTACGACTTCTCCGTGACGATCTTTGCTTGCTAAGTCCGAGTTGCTCGGCTCTTTTCCTCTCGTATTCTTCAATCTTTTTACGCTTAAGGCGTTCGTGCTCTCGCTCCTTCTCCTGCTCGATCATCCAAGCTATTCTTCGCTTCTCCTTTTTCCGCTCTACGTCTGAGTAAGAATCGGAAGAACCGCGCCTCTTCATGACTGTAAAATTACAGATAAATTCCCCCGCTACAATATCCATAGTAATTTCAACTATTTCTTGTAATTGTTTGCTTTCAAAGCTAAAAAAAGGCAAGTATTCCGTGCTAGAAACGTTAAACGAACATGTGTTCACGCGCGCGGATTATACAAGTATCATTATTAAGAAATCGAGCTTGCCGGTAAATCTTGTAAAAGTATGTCCTAATCACATACGCTACTTACGATAAGAACACCAAGGATATCGCTCGTATAGGAGCCCAAAGTTTTTAACGAAGAATTTACAATTCCACCGGGGAGCTTGACTACGTCACAAATTTGCGTCACTTTATTTTTGCTTCGATAATAGACAACACTCGATTTTACTTGTCGAATCTTTTATTTCAAGTTTATGCGTGCGCAATAAGGATAATTGTTATATAAAGTGAAAAAAGTAAGAAAGAGTTGACTTACCTATATAATGTTTAGTTCAATTAAATATAGACCAGGCGCTCACGGTATTTTGATTGAATCTTTCTTATAATATAGTTATGTAGTACCAAAATTGCATCTAATGTTTATTTACTCTTTTGTTAAAAAAGTAAATTTCAGTCTTAATTCTCTAGTATCGCTAATATCGTTGTCGACTTAAACCTTAATTTTAATTAACCAAGCAGCCTGTAATTCGAAAACCTTTTCTTCATTAACACGTAATATAAACACACAATATGATTATTAATGCCTGATACACAATGTGTTAAAATCCCTTCGAACTTGCTTTTTATAAAATTTATCTATCTATTTATTAAATTAATAGTTTCTCTTTTAATGACATGTATCGTATGGTACATGTCCGTATATCGCACAGTCGTTATATGCAATCGTAATCATCCTATTATCTCGTAATTATGATGGAATTATGAACAATGATCGAATACGATGACGGGCTAAATACGACGAAGAGTTAAAGAAATTGGAAGCAACGATCAACGAAGGCGAGATTAGCGGTAAGATTAATTAATAACAATGGCGAAAGTGCAGTCGAACAAATGAGATAGAGAATGAGTCGGTGGATAAATGTCGTATGATCGGTAACGCAATCGTTACTACTACGAATGATGTTAGTGTCACTGTATTATAAATCTTATGACGTATATGCGTTTTCCTACAAAAATTTGCACTATCAAAGTCCTTTGTTATCTTTAATTATGTTATATTTAAATCCTAAATGTACGTTGTTTTAAATTGTAAAATAATCGATGAATTTAATATTGTTCATACATCTAAATCTAGGAACTCTTTAAAACCATCTTGAAATTATCTATAAGTCGTTTACTATGCATTGACAATTACATAATAATATATTAATTGGTTTTGACGTTGACTCATTCGCACAGACAACCGTTTTATTTTCCACTACACGAGTCCTAGCATTGGCAACCTAAATTTATTACTCATGCGATAAAGAGATATCCAATATCTCGTACAAGGGATGTCAAATAACGACTCAATACTATCAATCGGTTATGCAGCACTTATTATTATTAAGCATGTTTCTGCTAATTTAGATAAATAACTTTTTAGTAATTGTCTGGTGAATAGCAATTTTTTCGTCCCTTTTATTTTTGAATAAAGTTTGTTTCATTCGCCAAATATTATTTTATTTATTTAACTGATTCGTTTGAAATAATGCAGTTTTATATTAAAAATGATAGAGTTAATAATGAAAATGAGTGCTCGGGGAAAGACAATGAACGAACAGATATGGTAAGTTTAACGATTCAGATGCATTAGTCTTACAAACAAATAATTTTATCATGAAATATCATTTTAACCTAAAAAAATATTACTTACTTATCGATTATTGGAATATATACGTGTATATATACATTGAAAGAATAATATTCGTATTATTATTCCCATTTCGATATGAAAACATTTAGCAATTTTCTTTATTTATCTTTACGGCAATCCTCTGCGTGACACTTTGTAATAAAGTAATTTATTACAACATAATAACGATCGGAGGACTCGTACATTTATGCCAGATTCCAATAAATTTCACTATTAACATCACCACTGCCGATCACAGATGTTCATATTCGGAAAATGACGAAACTTCTCCAAAAGCACATAGCTAACCTTCACTGTTTATAAACTTGCATTTTCCTCATGGCTTTCGATTCCAAAAATTATTATTACTTATTGCCAAACACAAATGGCGCCTGACGTGAAGACCATTCGATATATCGAGAGTCGAAATAATCTGAATACTCGATTCTACCCGCCAGAGCAGCTAGACGCTGATTGGTTGAAAATTTATCGTCTACTTGAAACTTTCTATTATCATTCGCATTGCTTTGGAAAATCGAATCAGGAGACGAATTAGATTTTAAATTGAAGTAAAAGGGTAAATATTGGAAGAGGCGAATGATCGGCGATGATTTTGAAACTGTACATAAATTGTAATAATCGTAATTTCTATTTTTTGTAAGGTTCGAAAGTTCTTCAATCTAATTAAGGAAAGAATTGTATACATAGACAAGAGTGTAGTCAAGAGAATTTTGAAAGGTGTTGTCGGAAGAAATGTAACCTCTGCTCGATACGTACGATCTTCTATTCTTATATCCCTATCCTCAAATTATTACGCAAAAGTACTTTCATTCTCTAAATCCATAATTAACGTATTTGAGAAATGCTTATTTAAATTCAATTCCTGATAACTCTCGACCGTTCTTTCTTTCTCTTTACGTCCGATAGCCGATTTAGGTTATTAATCATGCAATAGCGCAGAGCTAATAATTCTGATAATAGCAAAAAATAATAATTCGTTAAAACGGATGTGTCGTGTTATTATTAATATTTCAATATAT
>NW_011948554.1:0-3231 GCF_000503995.2 Ceratosolen solmsi marchali
AAAAAAAAAACAACGATAAAAACATATAGATTTTCATCATTATTATTTTTATTGGAAAGCGATGTATATTCGATAACAGATATTGTACGGATGCGAACAATGTACCAAGAGCCGGCAGCAAGAGGAAAGAGAAAAGTAGCGTACAAAGAAGATAAAGTGCAGTGAAAAGAAAGCCTTGAAATGCTTAAAGCTTGCGTACTGTGCAACAGTGGCGGACTTTGCAGCAACAACGAGAGCGACAATGACAGCAAGACCGTATCATCGATCCGCGTGTTGATGCAGAAATAAAGCGAGAAATGAAAAGGTCGATAAAACCGCGTAAACTCTTTCTTGTATATTCTTTTCTCGTCCCTCCCTCTTGGAGGCGATAATTCCATTAATGCGCGCAATTGTCCCCCGAGGAATAAAGTGCGCCGAAATATTAAAATATCCGAAAAGTCGTATCGAAGATGAGACGTCTGTGCTTTATCATAGAAGCTACAACGGCACGTAAAAATATAAACATTACGTTTTCAAAGGATTAAAGTACGCAGTAGCGTAATGTTCATTCGGCAATAAAATAAATTATTGCATTAGACAAATGATTGCGCCTAGATTGCGTAGATTAGAGTATTCGCAGAGGAAAAGGACATTTAAAATTAACTTTATGAAATACGCACGATCCGAATTAATCGACGATTTAGTTACGTAATAAATGGCGGCCGACAAAGACTCGTTGAGAGATCGTTTAAAAACAATATTAATAATTGACGTTAACGTTAATTATTAGTTAGCAATAATGTCGAATGGATCTCGAATGATTTAAGCTTTACTATTAGTTCAGCCGGTAGAAGTTATCGATAAACCCCTTAGCAATAATAATCCTGCTGTATCGCAGAGAAAAAGTCTCTAGCGCACTCTACACGTTTCATTATTTAATCTATGTATGATGTGTGTGCGTGCGTGCGTGCGTGCGTGCGTGCGTGCGTGTTTATCATTAACTTGATTACTTAATCATGAGCAATGAAATTAGTGGCTGATAAAATTTAATGCAATCAAGGACGCAATAAACATTCGAAACGGGAAACTTATTATGCATGGCATTACAATGCAATGCACATCCTATATTTATTTATATCAAAATGTATGGATTATGTTAAGGATTATTCGAGGAAAGTCAATCGAACCTCGTGGTCAATGTCTCCAAGCGCTTGTTTGCGTGCAATTGCATTATCAAATTTGGAGTAAATTTGCGTAAAATTTGTAACAAAAAAGTGAGTGTACGACTGCCCGTTGCAACTTTCAACAGTCTACCTACTATTAACATTCGTTATCCTTAATTTTTACGACTATCTAAGAGACGGATAGAGCTCTAGTGCTTGAAGAGTGACGAGAAGCAAGATAGAAGCCCGGTATAACGTGCATAAATCAACTCACCGACTCGATTGTCCCTTACGCTTATAAAAGTTTATTAATACCAGGCGAAAATCCCCTGCAAAATCAGCTATTTAAGAAACACATGTCTCGCTCTTTGCACGCATGCGCGAAACTGTTATTCAGCGTTCGGATGCATGAAACTTGTACCTTAATCTCATCGTGTGTAAGCTGCGAGCACGCACGTAAATACTACCACAACGTGCTTATATGTAGCCGAATATACATAATTGCAATGTCAAATCGCAATATTCATTTGGATTACGGAATCTTCGAATAGTTATAAAGCGATTACGTATTCATAGCTTCTACATTTAAAGCAAAATTATTTAAATCGAGTTAAACTTTAGCGAAGTCAGCAAATAAGTATAAGCTTCTTCATATAAATATTGTCGAATTTATGTTGTATGAGTGCATTATTATTTAAATTTTGTTTATTACTTTATTCATTAAAAATTTTAAAAATTTTAAACCATATGATACGTCATGAGCAACTCGATTGTAGATTGGCAATTGCTATTTTACATATTTTGCATTGATCATGCAAATGATTAATTCAAGGACTGATAGTAATGAGAATTATCAATGATCTTTAGCATTATTGTTGTTCACACACTGGACCACTTTATACTTTTCTTGATTTTCATATTGAATTGAAATTATATCTCAATACCTCTTACATGAGCATTTTTCTACAAACAAGGAGTATAATATTCACAAATGCCAGACCTTTTTTTTTTTCTTTTTCAACCGCAATACTCGTTGTTCTGCTCTACAAAATGACAATTACCAAAAATATTTGGAACAATCGTGTCTTGGATTAGTGAGACGTTGAAAAACCTTGAGAAGTGGAGGAATAACGTGAAGAGCCTTGTCGTGGCAAGAAATTCGTCCAATAAAAAGTTTCTCTTTCGAAAGCACATTCGCGAGAACTTATGCTTTCAGTTAAAAGTGTATTCGCTAAATAAAACTCTGAGATTATTGTGATTCCAGTAATTGCAATAATTCAAATTTTATAATTTATCCAATACTTTTACGAGACGAAGTTTTGGAAGAAAATAGCATAAGAGATGAGGAATGCAATGTTTCTTACGATAATTAGGGAAGGAAAAAAAATTTGCTGATCGTTGGAATTTTCCTCGGGGATTATTACATCGATGGCAGGTGATATTCATATTTTACAACGCTCACATTTAATTATGAATCGCTTAAAATGAGTTGACCATGATATTAATGAGAATGGAAAGATGTGCAGGTAAAAACTATGAAATAAATGAATAAACTTTTCCTTATCCAAGCGATTCAAAGAAAGTAATACATTCGTTAGCTCATATTACCTTATTACCTACTCAAATTTTTATATAATCGGCCCGGCTTCTTCTAATTGAATATAATATTTACCTGATAAATATTAAAATTTTGTTATACGGAAGTAATTAGAAAATATGAAAGTTAGAATTAATTTATCGTAGTAACGTTATTATGCAAGTTTTATTATAAAAAAAATTATACTACTTGCAGCGAATTTATTTAACTACGTACATTAACTTAATTCTTATTCAAAATTTTCATACACTTTTTGTAACATTAAATAGAGAGAATAAAAATTAAATTAAATCGACATTACAACCTTTTCATTCAAATTCTGAAAAGTTTTATCTTTTAATTTATTATAATTATTTATTATATTTGTTCTGTTGTTGTTGTTGTTATTGTTGTTGTTGTTGTTGGTATTATTATAAGTCGAGTTGCAAAATTATACCAGAGATAGTTAGCTCCATGTAATTTCGAGAAATAATAAATACGATAAAAAAAAAA
>NW_011948551.1:0-3299 GCF_000503995.2 Ceratosolen solmsi marchali
TATATATATATATATATATATATTCAACAAAATTTTATTAATCAATATTAATAATCCATTTAATAATCAAATATTAATGAAATATATGAAAGAGATCGAATAAAATCATAATTCATTAATGAATTATTTCGATAAATGTTAAACTCTACAATTCATTATTTAAAAATTATTTGAACAAATTTTTTCTTAGTATTTCATACATACATTCACTTGCAACTTTTTTATTCTTTTCTCTTTTCATTTAATAAAAAAAGCAGATAAGAATAGAGCTCAAATATACGATTGTGTTTATTGGAGTACACATATGTTTGCTGTTGAAAGATAGAATGAATGATAGAAAGAGAAAAAATCTTCAAATCAATATAATTCATGGATGAATAGTTCTTCTTCTAAAAAAAAGTACTTATTCTTTGTAACAGTTTTTTCGCGGAATTGACTATCATCTATAAAAATTTAAAAATTACATGATGTCCGTCTTCGCATCATTAAAATCAATTTTGTTAATTTACGAAATAGTTATTCATGTCAAATAAGTATATTTGACATCTAATTGAAATAATTAAATGTTTTAATAAATAATTTTGTAATATTTATATAATGTATTTTTCACTAAATTTTCCTCTTCAATTAACCTATCAAACTTCCAGGTTAGCAATTTCTTTCACGCGCGTTTTTCTTACGTTTCGAAAATATTTATGCTTTCTTTTTCAACACACTTAAAACCGACATTACTGATCCTGAAGAAAATTTAAAATTCTATATTGAAATTCTATTGCTTTAACTTTGTTAGAGCTTAATCTGATTAAAAAGGAAAAAATAGTGATATCAATTTATTAATTAATTGAAATGTAGATATTGAGATCAATGATACTCGTAGATTGAAACTAGAGAGCTGATGATAAAATAATGTTGAAAGCTTACTATGGAAAATAATTCTACTGTAATGAACAAAGTTTCAGAAGTCTTTAACAATTTCAGAAACAATTGATAACCAAATACATATGGATAATTTACATTATGAATTTATATTTGTACAAGGAATATATAAATTAACTATAATATTTAAGTAGTCGTGCATATAGAATTACATATAGAAGTAAATAAACAGATAAAAAATAGTTATAAATAATCAAATATCAATGTTCAAGTAATAATAGGATATACACTTTACTAATACCTATGTGTTACTGTAAAAAAAGTGCCATCTACAACTACGTAAATAGTGAGTATTAGGCGTTTATTGATCAGCTTCAGAGTAGAGCACGTCTGATCTAAATAAATATAAGATTACACTGAAACATTTAAAACGATGTATACTAAAAAAACAGGTAAAAATACAAAACAACAGGATAAAATAAACGAAGAAATAAAAGAGATACAGAACCAGTGAGTAATAGGCTGACAGAGGGTCACTGATGGATTACGTACTCAAAATTCTCATCATTCTGCTTCTATCCACTGACGCACTACTCTATAACGCATATGCGTGCATGCACATACATAGACAGTCTATAGTATTTCGCTCGGAGCTTCGAACTTCAGTTGTTATTTCATCCAATGTTAAGCCTCTGATGATCTACCTGGACTCCCGTTCGACTCGTGATCCGAATATCGCCTAATACTACTATTGGGTCTTCATAAACCTTCTCATACTCTTTGATACGCTTTACATTTTCTATAGTAGTAGATTCAAGAGTTTCTACCATTATCGAACTCATACTCATCTTTACTTTCTTTCTTCATCTTCACCTAACTCATTCTACATCTTTTTATAAAATTTACATATTATATAAATTTATATTCTTAAAATAGATCAGAATTAACATGCGTATGCTTTTGTACGCGGGCGCGCGCGTGTGTGCGCTCGTGTGCGCTCGTGTGCATCTGTGCGCTTACGCCCTTATATACACAATAAATTCAAAAACAAATTTTCATTGATGTCCTATATCCAAGAAAATATAATATTTTTAACCTATTGCTTAATATTTATTAGCTGCAGGCTTCTTCAAATATACAATTAAAATCTTTTCTTAGCCATGTACGATCTTGTAATATTTTATGAAATTTAACATATAAAAAATTGGTCTTACTTTTCATTTTAAATTGGCAAAGTAAAATATTTAATCAAATTTTTCGATTGAAAAATTTTAATACGACACTAAGATCATTATATTATACAAAAATCATATTAATAATTTTAAAAAATACCAAATAATTGAAGTATGCAAAAGCTTTAATATGAATTTAATTAATAAATTTCATGGATATTATAATAATCTAGTTTCCTCTAGTAATTGGAAAACTTTTAACCGATGATCTTCTTCGGTGTTGTAAATTTAATTTGAAACTTGTCATTTTAACTTCACGGTTTTTAAAAAAAGAAAAGCATAATATAATAATTAATGTAATAATATATTGTTAATTCTAATTTATTCGAAAGCCACTTTGAGCGCGTTTTTCTATTTTCAGTAAATTTAGTAGAAATTTATTAATTCTTTTTTAATATGAATTCAGTGAAATTTAGTAATTTAGCTTTGTTGTGTGTATTTTGTTTGTCTTCTAATTTTTAGAATTAATTTTGATAGATTTAATAAATTTAATTAATAGCCGTATTGTGATTGAAACGCACATTTCACGTATAGAAAATAAAGCTAAGTTTCTCATTAATTCTACAATGTACTCTCGATATTTTTGTAATAAAATACTTTACAAGGAAATACTCGTGCAAAAAAAAACTAGAAACTTATATTCAGGATGAAATCATCATCTATTGACAGCCTGATTACAAATGTAGCAATAACTGATCAAATACTGATTGCGTCCCTTACACTAGAACGAAAATCTAAGTGATATTGGTCGTTTCATGACATAAGTAAAACATATTAACAAGGATGAAATTCATCGCTAACGGCCGGCATATAAGAGCGATGGTACGAGCAATGACATACCAGTCAATTAACGCGCTGCAAATAAGCAACGAAGCTTGTGCACGCGTAGACTAAACTCGGCTAATCGTACTGGGTTCACATGACCCCTACCCTTCACCCCACATACATACACCATTAGTGAAGTGATTAGTCGCGACAGTTAGTGAGAGAGTCAAAGTCGAATTGGGCTCACCGCTCGGTCTACCCGACTCCTTCGCTACGGCCGTACGTGGTTATATAAAACGCCACGATAGCCTTATGCGGTTCTCTTTATCTACGTCCAGCTGGTTACCTATCTTTCTATCTATCTTTATATCTGCCCATCTAACTTTCTGCATACATATATATATATATATATATATATATATATAT
>NW_011948544.1:0-3528 GCF_000503995.2 Ceratosolen solmsi marchali
ATATATATATATATATATATATATATATATATTTATGTGTGTGCGCGCGCGTGTGTGTGTGTGTGTGTAAATTATACTAACTCAATTTATATGTTATTAATTTGTTTGCTTCGATATTTTAGCTATCATTCAAGAGTGCAGAGTTGATTGTGAGAAATCATGTGATTTTCAGTTTCCAAAAAGTAAATATATAAAAAAAAGACTTTATAGAGTTAATATACATAGAAATAGCACATTTTCGTTTTAATCAAATTACTATTAAGTAAACATAAAAGATTATAAACATTTTATATTATTTTGATAACGTTATTATACATTTTTTAGAGTCTAAATCTAGGAAACACACAACGATAAGAATTTATGGAATATGGCAATCGATAAAATGAAATGTTTAAATACTGAATCAATAAATATTGTATCACACTCAATTAAAATTATATTACCACATAGCGAAGTAAATTAGAAAATATAAAAAAAAATTCTTAATTTTTGTATTGATTATAGAAAGTAAAAGATTTAATAAAAATTTGTATATAAAACGGTATTAAAATGAATAACAAAACTATCAATTTAACAAAAATACAAGCATATTAAAAAAAAAACTCATAAACAACATGCATAGTTCAAACATTCATACTAAGATTTTTCGATTTTAAAGTTATCTAATTCATGACTCATGAAAGACGGCATTTATAACATCAGTCTTTAATCGATTTTCTAAGTATAATTCGTAATTGATTTTTCACTAAATATTTCGAAGATTTAGCGGTTTCCTTTTAGTATACCACAAAAACTAGTAGTACGAAACTACGAGTTACTGATCGAAAAATATTTAAATTTAAATTTTTAGAATGGAAAGAACAAAATGAACTGAAATCGGGTTGATTGCTCAACACAATCTCGAAAAGTCGGCAATAGATTATAAAGTTAATATTCTGTCACAGACGAAATTATTGTTTTTTAAATATTTTAAGATCTTTCAAGTTATTACTTCCATATTCCAAATTGAACTACCCTAAAAATATATTTTATTTTTCATCCGAATTTTACAATCTATATTAATTAATCATGTCAATAATTGCATTCTCATGGCATTGTAAAATAAATTGCACATATTTTGAAGGAAAATCCAATGTAAGCTATAATTCGCATTGTAGTCAGTAAAGCAAAAAGAATAACAAATAAACTTTTCTGATTATTCCCGGGATGAAATTACGACTTACGAGCAGAAATTGGATGAATGTTCTACAAATAATAGTACGGAGCTGAAACTCGCAATAACTAACTATCACGCACTACTATAAATATTATAAGGAGCAATATTCCTTGCGTAATATTATTATAAAAAATAAAATTAATAAATAGGTATTAAAACGGACATTATATGAATAAAAAACTATTAAATATGTACTCTGATAATAATACAATATATTTCTCTTGAAATCATGTCTTCGCATTATATATACTGTTTAGAATTAGGCTATGGCGATCAGTTGTGTGGTGGGAGAAAAGTGTTGGCAATTCGAAGGGGTAGCACTTTAATTCAGTATTTAACACATCAGCTTTTCGTGCTATAATAATTCTATGTTGACGATCTGAAACTGTGAGATCTTGCTGTTTCTTTTTTGTTGCCACGTGGTGTCAGCATGCACTACATGTAGACGTAGGAGGTCGTAAATCTCCGGATCCTCTTGATACAGTTAGCTTGGTAGTGAAGTACTACACTGAAAAGTGAGACTTGACACTTCTTCGTGTAGTGTCACGTGGTGGTAACTGGTGATTGCTGGTCTCCTCCAAGCTTTCTTGAGGTGTGGAAGGATGAGAAAGGCCTTCACAATGACTGCACCTAGTATGTAAAAGCCCTTCGGCAGCTACTGCATATGAGGAAAGTCTTAGATGACCTCGAGCTAGAGTTACTAGTATTGGTTATAAGGCTTGCGACTGCTTCCGTAACTTTGTTTGGCAATATGAATCTTGACTGATTGGCTCATTACTGAGTAACGCTTATGTCATGATGCGTTTGCCTTAAATATCCACGCGACAACTTTGTTTGTTGATAACAAACGGTCGATCATAGCACTAGAACAATGGGTGCGACTATGATGCGAGAAACAATGGAAACCATTGTGCGCTTGTATCATTTCGGATGTACCAGCTTTTCCGAACTTCCAACGACCATTGGAGAATTTTCATAGAAGCTATGACCGGCGAATCTTTTTCCCCAAAATTATAACCCTTGACATCTTTCCTTAAAATGATAGCTGTTCGAGGTTGCGAGAACCTTTCCCATGCCATAAAACATCTGGCAAGAGTATCATTAAACATCTGGCAAAACAAGTCGTTAGGCTCGGGAAAACCGAACTCATTAGGCAGCTGGAAAGAATCGCTATACCCAAAATCTAAAATCGAACGGTATGTACCGCCCCCACCCCTGTTGTCAAGTCTGTCATGCGACCGACAGAGGCGCGTCGAGGACAATTAGATCGAAAGCTCTTCTTGCCACGAAGGCCAAGAGAAGGCTGAGCTTCATGATTGAAGGCGATGCCGCGAGAGTCGCTGCTCTCGCTCTATAAGCCGCAAGCTCTTTGATTGGACACAAGAAACGGGAAGGGATCCCAAGTGGACACCATAATCAGTAAACTGTATTTAAGAGGGACAACCATAAGATTTAATCACTCACGTTGAAGTGCTCAAAGAAAAATGAAGAAGAAAAAAAGTTTGCTCATCAAAGTCCGAATACAAGTATTTACGTTGAAGTCCTCATAGAAGAAGGACGTGGCAAAGTTCTCTCAGCTAAATCCAAGACTAGTCTTCGTTTGTAGTCTCATATACTCAAGGCGTCATACCTATCATCTCCCAATCAAGGTTTCTCTAGGAGCCAGGTCACTGAGCATACTTAAAGGATTAATGCCGCTTCAAAGGTACTTAACAAAGGTAGTTAACTAATTCTATTGCCTGTACTGAAGGAAAATCGAGCTAGTGCCTCACACGCATAATGTATCCGTCTTCGCGTCATTCAGCGCTCATCTTGCAGAAACATCGAAAGCGCACGTGCCTCCAGCGCACGAAGCAATCGCAGAGACATCATGCGGCTCTACTTGAAGAAGTGGTAAGAGCTTTACAATCTCTCACTTCCCAGGGAATAGCACCTGTGCACTACGTCAAGAGGATCAGGAAATTTACAACTTTCCTACCTCTGGTTAAGGTGCATGCTAAAGCCAAGTGTGATCTGCTCAGAACCCAAGAATTCATCGATGGATATCAGCAACAAGAATTATTCCTGTATTTGGAAATTAACGGGATAAACAGCAGAACAAACAGATGTGTTAATATTGAATTTAATACGCTATCCCTTCCTCTTACCCGCACACCTCTACCACATAATATCACGTGGTCTCTGATTTAATTCTAAACGTTTTGGTTCTTCTAACCGGATTTGGTGAACAAGCCGGATCATCGGACACATTTTGTACAATAGCCATTAGGATTTTTCCGTAAATGATAACATTCGAGAAATCCTCTGAATCT
>NW_011948542.1:0-3610 GCF_000503995.2 Ceratosolen solmsi marchali
ATTTAGTCGAATTTAACTATCATTTACGATATGAAAACATCTATTTGAATGTTACAATTTCATTCAAATATTTATTTTAATATCTTTAATTTTTTATTTTTCACAAACATTTCTTTTTATATATATATTTAATATTTAATTCTTCATAAATATAAGAATTATATGATAATTAACAAAATCTGATAGAATTAATTTCATGGTAATGTGATAGTTTAAAACCGTTAATAAATTTAGTTATAATTCTACAATCATTTAAGACTAAAAAAAATTTAACTATATACATATAACTTATCATTTACTTTGATATTAAATTCATATCCAATAATTATCCTAAAAATACTTTAATAATATTAAAATATTAAATTAATTTCATTTTTATAATAAAATATATAATTTATGTGTATATATACAACTCTTGGAAACAATATTAATTATTTCTATAATTGTATAGTATGATAAAATATGAATATACAATAATTAATGAATTCGTTGAAAATGTTGATTAATAATGATATTAATATATCTACGATTTGATATCAAATAAAAAAAAAATTTAATTACTTAAATATCACATTAATATTTAAAATATGAAGTATTGTAGTATGTTCTTCCACTTCACTTTGCATTTAATAATTATAACAAATCGAATTTAATACATTGCATTAAAAAAAAAATTTACATTAAAACATTACAATTTTTGAAAAATAAAGTTTTTGATATATAGTTCGATAATAATTTAATAAATTTTATGAACTCATAAAATGATTATAACACTGAAAAAATATTTTCTTAATTAATATTTAATAATATTGAGGATGTATAAATTTATTAAAAAATATATATATATTAAATTTAACATAGTAAAAATTACGTTGTAATATATATGTGCTTGTACACAGATATAAATCAAAAATATATTTATATATATAATGTATATATCATTTTTGATGATATAATAATTATATAATAATAATATATGATATGATAATACTATAATATTTAATTCTAAATATTATTTAAAATTTTCTTAAATACTTATTTATAAGTTATTTAAAAATCGGTCAATAAATAGCAAATTTTTCAACGATTTAACAAAATGTCATTATATTTCTTAAAATTAATTTAAAATTGGAATATCTTACTATCCTTTATAACACAAAACTTCTAATTTTTTATTTAAGGTTTTATTATATAATATAATATATAGTTTATAATAATAATATTTCAACTTATATATTAATTTATAAAAAAAATTTCATTTAAACAATTTGGTATAGTGCAGCTCCATAATTAATTACTTTGTTGATTATTAAAAAAAAACATAAGTACTAGAATAAAATGATCAATTTTTGCGTCATTTAATAAAAAATTAGGTAATTTAGATTGTTCTGATTATACGAGAAGTTTTATACTTTATTGCTAGTCAAATACATTATTAGAATTTTATTACATTAATTTTTAAAACGATCATTTATTAATTATTTTTATTATACTTGAAAAATTATGGAAAACAAATTTATTTTTAAAATAAAATAAAAAATACACAAAATAATGTAATTTGTCATCAATGATTTTTATTATATGAATATATTGTATAAATATATTGTACGAAATCTATCTAATTTATAATGTGGAATTGGAATAGATTAAGATAGCAAATTGATTATTTTATTTTATATTATTTAAAATTATAATTTTACAATCAAGAGTATTCCATTCAATTTTCGTGATCATTCTATTTGAACTAGCTAGTAGGAAGGTCGTAATCATCAGTCCTTTCGACGAAGAACGAATATTATTAAGAATTATTTGTTTATTCTTAGTGTTAAACATTAAATAATGATTAGTAATAGGAATGATTAATTATTATTTATTGCAAAAAGTTAGCTTAAATCAGTTTTAAGTGACATAATTAATTTACAAAATAATTATATATGTCGATAATTTGATAATTCATGAAGGTAATAGTGACTACTCTATATGATTGTTTAAAAAAAAGACCCTGCGATGTGATGTTAGCAAACATTTCAAGATGTAAACTAATAATTTTTGACAATAAATACATTTGAATATAAATACATTTAAATTGAAACAGTACAGGAATGTCTATATTAAACTTTAATTTTCCTTCTGAAGCTGATACAAAAAGTAAAAATTAACTGAATAAATTTGAACCTTGAAAGGACAAATTTTATGTAATTGTTATTTATATATTACATCATTTCAAATTTTACACGTATTTTTTATAAATGCTTTTTAAAATATCGATATGAAAACTTTTCAATTAACTATATTTAATTATTTAAATTTTTATTTTTAATATCATATGAAGAATATCGGATTTTGTGATAAAAATGAAAAATTTAATACTTGGTATCTCTTATTTGTCTAAAGTAATTAAAAAAAATTTTAATTAATTTTAGAAGATGTAAAAATGAAGTATTTTTATTTTTTTTTTGAGAGTTACAAAATATTACAAAAATATATTACATTGCTATCGATAATAAATTTAAATTTGAATACTGTATCTTCCAATTTTTATGAAACATGTTTTACATATACTTTGCTTTTGTTAATAAAAGTAATAATAATGTTACAGATTCTTTTAAAAATTCTTAAATAAAATTTTTTTGTTTAAGTTCATTCAACATTGAACTTTTAAAAAGCTTTTAATATAAATGCATTAATCTTCCTAAAAAATTTATTTTTTATATTATTTATAGTATAATACATTTTATAATTAAAGTATTGGATATGCAAAATTAACACAAATTAGTATTTATGAATGAAAATCTTTGAATAATTTAAAAAAAATTCTACTATTGCTTCTATTTTTAACTTAATTTTTAGTGTCTTATTGATAAAATAAAAAATTTATAAGAGAAGTATTTAATAAATAAATTTTATATTTTTAATATAAACAAAAACTACAATTATGAAAAAAGAATACCAAAATTTCTTAAAGTACATATAATGTATTATTATACATTATAGCTATAATTTATAATGAAGAGAATTTTAATCAACTTAAAAATTACAATTCTACATAAAAATTAAGTGTTTATTTCATTTACTAAAAGAAAAAATATGTTAAAATAACTATTTGGAATTTTTATGAAAATGAATTAATTCAATATCATATTAAAATATTCTCTGATTTATTTCTTTACTATACACATTATTTTTCATAAATAATTATAATTCATCTAAATAAAAGTTCATAATACTCATTATTATTAAATTTTCTAGAATCATATATTTAATTATGTGTTTATTTAATACATTTAATTTTTTTAATTAAGTAAACTGAAATAAATTTTTAATATTTAAAACTATTTTGAATTTTTATAAATACTTGGAATAATATATTATAATTATAGCTACGTAAGAATTAAAATATGTATTGAATATATAGATACAAACATCTAAAAATTAAATCTTATTCCTCAAAAATTTTATAATATCAAAATAAATATTATATTCGAACAGTAAAATATTTTTAATTATAAACATCAAACAATTATATATATATATATATATATTATATATTATATATTATATTCAATCATGTTTATAAGATGTTTTATTTGTTCCATATAAATAAACTTTT
>NW_011948538.1:0-3711 GCF_000503995.2 Ceratosolen solmsi marchali
ATTTTTACATCAGATCATGGAATGACTGATTGGGGTTCACATGGAAGTGGTTCAACAGATGAAACAGAAACACCATTTGTTGCATGGGGAGCTGGAATAACTAATGATTCTCACTTATATCATATTGAACAAACTGATATTACGCCCCTTATTTCAACTCTGATTGGAATACCTATACCAATTAATAATGAAGTAAGACAAAATTATTTCTTTGTTATATTTTATAATTAACTTGTGTTTTATTTTTTTTAATATTAGGGAGTACTTCCTTATAAGTTCTTAGATTTAAAATATAAAGAGTTTATAGCTAATGCTTTTCTAACTAATGCTAAACAGCTTGCTGAACAAGTTAAGGCTAATAGAGAATTAACTATTGGTAAAAGCATAGTTAAAATGTACTGGAAAGACAAAGAATTAACTGATAAACTTTTGAATGCTGAAAAATTATTCAATTTAAAACAAATTGATGAATGTATTCCTGAAATTAAATACATTATTAAATTAGCGAAAGAAAGTCTTACGTACTACCGACGTTATCAAACAAATAGATTTTTTATTTGCTTAGTATTCATGTGGTTTGGATGGATCACATTTCTCTTTATTAACTCATCTGGTGTACAACGATATGAAATTGAATTAGGATATTATTCATGGTTGTTATTAGCTAATTCAATCTTAATAGTTGCAATTGTTTTTCTTATGGTTGAATATATAGGTATATATAATTTTTAAATATTTGTTTATAATGAAATTGCAATTTTTTAAAAGAAAAGATAAACTTTATTACAATGCAATAATTTTTTTGACATATTGAAGAATTATTGAATATTAAATGATTAGATTAGAATCAAGAGTGTACATAGTAAATTATTTGGCTTGGAAATAAAATGTAAAATTTTTGTTCTAATTAAAATAATTTAGTTGCAGATTGCAAAGAGTGGAGAATACTATGTTATGGTATTATTAGTATAGTATCGGTATGGCTTGCATTTAGGGAAGTAATTAAGAAAAAACTAATTTTAAAAATAAATTACAATAAATCTATGATTGAATTTATAAGTATTATTTTCCTAATTATTATGATATTTATTGGTCTAAAATACCGATGGACATTTAGCATCAGCATGCTATTGACAACTATACTATTAAAGTTTATGTTTAATAAAATTGCAAGATCCCAATTTATATTAACTGGTTTTACTCTTGCAGTTTTTCCACTTTTACCAACAGTTGGATTACAACCAAAAATATATATTGTGTAAGATTATAAATTAAAAATTAATGAAAAATTATACTGCTCTTAAATCAATTTATAACATTTGTTAATATTTATTTCAGAATAATAGTATTATGCATCAGTATAGTATTAATAATAAAAAACAAAAAAATTTATAAATATAATAAAGTCATTGAACTTATTCGTATCATATTTACATTATTTTTATGTTTAAACCTTATTGATGGAAAATCTTGGTTATCATGGTGTATACTTTTAAGTACACCAATTGTAATTTGGCTTTATCCAAATGATTGGAACCAAAGATTTTTTGGTATTTCTATGGCTTTATTAAGTCCTTATTCTCTTTTATCCACTTCATATGAAACATTATTTTTTTTTATTTTTACAACTCATTTACAATATTGGACAATATATGAGTGCTTACAAAACTCAACATTTGATAAGAAAGTTTTGAATCTTAGAAAAATCAGTATTACAGTTATTCTTGTATCCTTTATAAATTTATAATTTTATAATAATTATTGATATTTATATAAATTTTTAATTATATTACTTAGTTAAACTAATGTTATATATGTTTATGAAACATTTTAGTCCTATTAACCGTAATCAAAAGAATGAATATGTATGATTAAGAAACATGAATTCGCAATAATTGAATAATAATGATAAGCAAAATTATTAATTTTGGTTTTTATAAAAAAACCTATTGCACATTACTTGAATATTAGGAAAAAGGTTTATTATTCCTTTGATTGAAATTTTAATAAACATTTGGAAATTAATAAGTTAAGTAATTTTTAAAGTTATAAAAATAGTGAAAAAAAAAGTTTAATGCAGATAGAAACTGTAACAACAATTTATTTTTTATTTAATTGATTATTACGTTATTCATCAACCGTTTTTCAACTATGTACAAGAAAGGCTATAATAGATTTAAAAATTATTTTTCCGAAATTATGTTTATTGCGAAGATAGGATGATAATAGAAAAAAATATAAAACATTTTTGTAATATACAAATAACATTTTCTTGATTTGTTTTGAAATGTAAAGTAAATATTTTAATCAATTTTAATAGAGAATATACTTTCGCTTGAATTGCTACACATTATGATTAGAAAAACAAAGAATAATGATAGGCTAGAATAAAGAACTTATTAAAATAATTATTTAAGTATGAGACCAATAATGAAAATATGCAAAGAACATAAATTTACTATTAAAATTCAATAAAATTTACTCATTAAATTTCTGTATTAATCTTATAATATTTGTTGAAAAATTCAATGTTATATAAGTATTTATATTTAACAAAAAAGTGCTTGGAAAAATGATACCGATTGCTTAACGTGCATAATAAAATATAAATCAATATAAATAAAAAAACCAATACTTCATATATTCAAAAAAACCTAAATTCACATATATTAACCAACTTTTGACCGTATTTGAATACATACACAAAAACATTCTAAATTTTCAGTAATTTAATTTATTAATAATTATTTTCATAAAATAATATCTAATAAACTAACGAATATCCTTAACAATATTTAAATTAGATGTTCTATATGTTACTTTGTTTTTTTGGCACAGGTAACATTGCAAGCATTAGCTCCTTCGATCCATTTTGGACACAACACTTTCTAACAGTATTTTCACCATTTTCAATGGCAGCTCTTATTATTTTAAAAATTACTATACCATTGATATTAGTAGGATGTTTGGTCCATGTTATAACACCGGATTTAACTATTTTTTCAACTGTGCTACTCTTAGGCGATTGCCTAGCGATACCGTTTATGTTCAGCATTACTACCGAAGGCAGCTGGCTCGACATTGGTAGTGCAATTAGTAGATTTATAATAGTCATAACATTACCATGTCTCTTATTATTCATCTACTATCTTGCAAAACTTTTTACATTATTTAGTCTTCAAGAATTTATATGGCCAGTAATGCATAAAAAACAACTTAAAATTTAAAAATTCGCAGTATTTAATTATTCATTTAAGATGTTCAATTATATTTTTAATGATGCCTGTAAAACTTACAAAATATATGGTAAACTTCATGTATGTAGTTCATATCTATTGAATTATGAGTTACATAATTTTAACATTAACTGCTATTAAAACACCTTAATTAGACCAAGATACATAATATTTCTATTTTTATAATTTATAAAATATATTAAATTTGCACACTTAAAAATTTTATTGTTATTATTAATTATAATTATTATTATTAATTAAGTATACATAAGCATATGAATGCAAAAAAACATACACGATGCCGCTGGCCAGCCACCAGTTTGATCGCAGATCACGGTGAGTGGATTAGACCGTACCGCCGGTTTAATGGTGATGGGAGGGGGGAGGGATAAGTGAGAGGTTAAAGCATCAATTAGGAGTAAGCACAATTGGTTTAGTGACCTTTATTTAAGCAGTTGTTACAGTGGTGTTGGTG
>NW_011948536.1:0-3834 GCF_000503995.2 Ceratosolen solmsi marchali
AAAAAAATCCATTGCTTATTTAGTATATTACTATAAATTAATCATGGGAAAACTAGATGTGAAAGTTATGCGTTATCTTACCAAAGAAGATTTTCGTATTTTAACAGCAATTGAAATGGGTATGAAAAATCATGAGTTAGTACCTGAAGTACTAGTTGCACAAATTGCAAATTTACGTCATGGAGGACTGCATAAAATATTAAAAGAGCTATGTAAGCATCGGTTATTAAGTTATGAAACAACAAAACATTATCAGGGTTATAGATTGACAAATACTGGTTATGATTATTTGGCTTTAAAAACCTTGACAGCACGGGAAATAATCGATTCTTTTGGAAATCAAATAGGTGTTGGAAAAGAATCAAATATATATGTTGTTTCAAATAAAAATGAGATTGCTTATTGTCTGAAATTGCACAGATTGGGTAGAATATGTTTTCGAAAGGTTAAGGCTAAAAGAGATTATTATCAACATAGAAAGTACATGTCATGGCTTTATTTGTCAAGAATATCTGCCACAAAAGAATTTACTTTTATGAAAGCCCTCCATAACAGAGGATTTCCTGTACCTATGCCTATAGATTTCAATCGTCACTGTGTTATAATGGAACTTATAGATGGTGTACCTCTTTGTAACATTCATGAAGTTAAAAATATTGAAAAATTATATGATACTCTAATGAACATCATTTGTAAACTAGCACACTGTGGTGTTATTCATGGAGATTTTAATGAATTCAATATCATGCTTAAGCCTGATGAAAAACCTATTATTATTGATTTTCCACAAATGATATCAACTGATCATGATGAAGCTGAATTATATTTTAGTCGAGATGTTCATTGTATTCAACAATTTTTTAGAAGACGTTTTTCATATGAAAGTAGTTTATATCCTAAATTTCAAGATGTTCTAAAGAAAAGCAATACAAATAAAACAATTTTAAAAGTAATATTAAAGTCTCCTTCAATTAGTGATAATGAAGATTATCAATTGTACGATACTGACAGTGATGAGGATATAGAAGAATTAGGGCAAAAAATATTAACCTTAGAAATTACAAATAATGAACTTCAAAATGATTATAAGCATAAGACAAATAAATCATATAATAATTCAACAACAGAAAGAGATAATATTCAATGCATTCAAAGTGATACTTATAATATAGAAAATACGGAAACTTCATGCGGGACAAAATTTATGGCTAAAAAGAGAATACGTTCAGAATTACTAAAGTGTGCAAAAAGAATGGAAAATAAGAAAAATCTTAAGAAAGCTACCACGTCATCAAAGAGTAGGAAAGAAAATAAATGTATTGGAAAAGAATACATTGGACTCTGGGGAAACGATTAAAGGAAAAATATTTTCAAAGCTTCTATACAATTTTATATATAGTGTAAGACTTCAGTGATTCATTTAATTCTTTTTAATGAATGAATTATAATAAAGAAACATCATGTGCAAATAATTGGATAATATAATGTAAATAATAATTAAAGAAAAGTTTTTGTTGCAACGTATATTACTAAATTATAGAATATCCAATTTTTATAAATTACATAAAATATTTTATTAATAAAAAAAGAAAAGTTTGATTAATATTCAATAAAATAAAGATTAACAAATACTTTTTAACTATTTATATTTAAAAGCTATTAAGAGGAAATTTTGAAAACATTTTTTTAACAAAAGCAAATTGCAATATATGTAAATGTTAGAATTATTAATGATACTAATTCAGACAAATAAAACAAAATTATTATTGCATATTAAAAGATTATCACAATACAGGTCCCATACATATAATTATTAATATATCTATTATATTACATCTGTCATAAAATATATTTCCACAAATGTAAGTACTCAGAATATTCATTTATGTGTATAGGATAAATTCTACATAATTAAGTCTTATTACTAATTTTTATAAATTCATCACTAATTTTAAGTAGATGTATTTGTTTTAATTAAAAAATTAATGAAGAAAAAATTGAAATAAAAAATAAATAAATAAAAAAAATTACAGCCTCAACTGTCCCGAATAAATTGAATAATGTCCATGTATAAAAATTCTTCGTTAATTATTAATATATAAGACAATCATGCCATCATGATTCTGTTAAAATATTATAATTTAGAGTGACCACAGAACAAAGATCTCGCTCTCATTAATGAATAATACTGATTCTGTGCAAAATATAAATTGATGAATAAAAAAGTCATTGCTCATGTAAAATAAACATCCTATAAATGTATTATATATATAAATGCATGTAATATCAAAGTAGGAAAGGAAAACTGGTAATTATATTGTACTAGATGTTAGTTGACCCAACTATTTCAAAATACAATGTAAATTGCAGATAAAGAGAGTAAGCAGAATAAGTAGTTGCAAAATATATGAAAATTTTTATCGACTCCATTATAGCTATAAAAAATAGTCTTGTTCTCCTTCTTGCCTTTTTCTTATTTTGATTTTCATACACTTCTAATATAAATCAATCAAGAATTTTGCTTTACTAAGAGACGTAAAGTGCTTTTTTAAAACATTTGGACAACATTAGCCGGTGACAATATTTAGCAATTATGTTATAAATATATTTAAACATTTTTCTATTTTAATAATTTTCTCAGTGAAACTTCTAATAAAATACACAAATTATTTATCGAATAATAACTCATACAATGCTCATTAAGAAAACTAACTTAAAAATAACAAAAAGATTTTTTAATATTTATTATTTATTGTTATATGATAAATGAAATGCACTCGTAGGCAATTTTTTATATATTAAATAAATAAAATTACAATTTTGAGAATTACATTTTAAAGTAATTATGTAGATTCGTATATTTTGATATCTAATGGCGCATGCATATAATATATGTAACTTTTTAAATCACATCATAAGAATTATTAACTTTTCTTTTTTTATACTTTTTATGATAAAACCAAACGCAGCTACATTCTACCGAATACAGCGCTATTATAAATTACTAAATTTCATTATGATTTAAAAATTTATGATGAAAATTTTAAACTTCGAAACTTGAATTAAAATTGTTTTTGAATAAAATTAGAACAAATTTAACTAATGGCAGGGATAAATCGAGCAAATTACAATTTATCCGTAATAGTATTATAATTGTTGTTTAATTTACATTGTTAAATATCGATATTCAGCTGATTTCGATTTCATATCGGGCTCTGTATTCGTTGGTCATTGTGATATTTTCTTAGAGGTTACAGTGTTTAATAAATAATTGATTAATATTAAGATATAGTACATATTTAAACATTAAAATATTGTTTGAACTCTGAATCTCCTCGCTATAAAGTAAATGAACTAATATGATAATATTTATACTTTTATATTAACACTCGTACAAATCTTGATCGTATTCATTTAAGATGAAAATATTACATAATTTTCATAAATTTTTTTAAACTATATATAATGTAACACTTTCATTAGTAATGTCTTGCATTAAAAAATTATTCAATAAATGTTTTAATATTAAAAGCAAGCAATATTTGAGAATAAGCAAATGTTAATTCTTGAAATTAAAAATCTTCCTTCATTCATGATCTATAACTATTATATTTAACAATTCACAATTTGAAGGTATCAAATTTCTCCAACATTCAAATATATTTGTTATTATCAATAAAATAAAACTTTAAGATTAAATATCTTGTAAATTAATAAAGTAAAGAAATTATTAATTTTCTCTATGCATACAAATCTATTATCTTATATAATATAAAAAAATAACGTATAAATATTTAATAAAATTTAATCTATTGTAACTCTTATTACTTGTAA
>NW_011948535.1:0-3858 GCF_000503995.2 Ceratosolen solmsi marchali
TATATATATATATATATATATATATATATATATATAACGGTAAAGACAAAATTTTTTATTTAAAAAAAATTATTTTTTCAAGCTTGTAGTAAAATAAACATCATTGATTAGTATTAAAATCTTTATAAACACATATATACGTATCGAATAAATGTTCGTTAAAAATATACAAATATTTATCACTAGAATATATTTATACTTAATGTATGAACTCACGTTTATCAACATACACAATTCATAGTATAAATAATTAATAATAAACAAAATCAATCATGTTGAATTTATTGAGAAAGTATGTAAATTTTTAAGTAAATGAAATTAAATATAAGATTAATATTATTTAATATTTTGCTTTATAAAATGAATTTATGAACAAAACATATAATGATAATTGAGTTTTGAATTTAGATAATATTTGGAGAACAGTGGAATATTTATTTTAAATATTCTTTACTATTATATATTTTATTAGAAAAGTAAAATACAGCGAATATATTTTTATTTGTATATTCAAAAGTTCATATGTTCAAACGAATGTAAATATTTATATTGATTTCTATTTTGATAATCAGAATTATTAAAAAAGTCATGAAAAATAAACTATATTGTCTATTGCTTCAAATATTTAACTTAAATTCATATACTGTAAATTCTTTCCCCTTTATTCAGAATAATACTTTTAAAATATACATATTCTAAATATTTCCCATAACAATTCAAATTCGTTATAATTCAAGGAGAAAATTCTAAATTTCTCTCATTGCACAAAAAATTACATCTTCATAGTTTCATTATGAGCGGTGCTGTGGCCAGATGCTCTGCTCAATTTACTTTAAGGCACTCTCGAGGGGGCAAGCACGCGCATTTTATCATACCCCCATGATTGAGCTGAGCAATTTCGAGGAAGAGCCAAGTCAATTAGACACTCAGGAATTCGTGGCTGCATCCTCGTCGATCTGAATTTTTGTCTTCTCCTTTTCCGTGCAATGCGGAATTTCAAGCGGCGAAGGAAAAAAGAGAAAATATAAAAGTGGGATGGAATCGAGAGAAAGCGTAACTGTAGAGGGGCGAAGAGTTGAGAAAAAAACGAACGAGGGAGCTTAAAATATCCGTCATTGAAGAAAAGAATCTCGTAATTAAAATTTCAACTCTCAAATGAGCCTTCCGCGATTATATAGAAGTGTCAGCTTGTCTATGAAGCGAATCAATAGAGCAGCCTACTTTCAAGTATGAGTACAGTAGGGTGATTTAAAGTATGTTCCTTAATTTAAATTTCAAAATCTTCCAAATGATTCTGCAAAGTTGAGAGAAAAACGGAATTATTGACATACTTTTGAAAACTTCTAAAATTGTTCGAGAATTTATGTATAAAAGTCTGCACATAATAGCGGGTTCTTCTTAATTCTGAACATGTAGGTGACGATTATGTAGATTTGAAACTCTCCAAATTTTTTCTGTCTAAACTTAAAGAAGTTTGTATTTAGTTCGGCGACGCTTCGCTGAAAATAATATCATAATAGATATATAATTGTATTTTTAATGCAGCAGTCTTTCATCATATTTTATTAAAATGTTTTTATCTTAGTAATTGATTTACCCCTTTATATGTAATTGAAATTAAAAGATTTATAATATTTGGAAATTATATTCGACTAGGTATTTTATTCCGTAGCTGCGCTAGCGATTTAAAGACTCTGAGATTATTAAAGCTTATTTCTAGAAAACTCTTGAAATTGAAGTTATTTATGTATTGAATTTTATTGTTGCATCAGCATTATCCTGATTAGTCGTTGTGTACGCGTAGCGGAAGTGCTAGTTTTTTTTTTCTCTCTTTTCTTGTTTTTTTTTTTATTTTTTTACCAGTGCTCTTTCCGCCGTGTCAGCTAAGATCGTAATTAAACTATATTTCATGGAACGATGCATTAGAATATAACTATTTTAAATGAAGCACTACTCAGGAGTCCGAAAATCGGAAATACCGAAATGTGCGGAGTTGAAATTATTCTTCGCAATTATCGGCGTACTTTGACGATCGCGGGAAAGTATTAATCGCTGAATTAGAATGGGCTCGGGATGTGGGTGTCGCTCTAGCGCGGATGCGATCTTGCCCAATTAATACGCCGTCCGTAACCGTGAGGTATGGTAAGTAACGATCGGTTACAGTTGACGCGTTGCACAATCGTTTAACCTCGTTCGATCGTGTGCGCTCAATCGTTGAATTCGGCAGCCGCGGTTACAATATCCGAGAGGGATGGCCGTTAATGCAATTTATTATTTCCTTTTGCTCTTTTACGACCACGCGAAGTTACGCACGCCCTGATATAATCTCATACTCTCTCGCTGAAAGCTTTCCCCGAGAGTATTCTCTCAAGGGGATGACCGAGAAAGATCGACCTTGAATAGGTGCGGATGGTTTTGATCCCGTTGGAACTTGTAAGTCTGGATTCTTTGGGCAGTCCGAAAAGTTCGTCACATGGTCTCGGGCGGATGGGGACAAATTTCGCCAAGTCGCTGGTCATATAAGTCGAGTTAGGTTATGTTCGGACGCTTTCGGCTATGGGTGGAGAGATCAGCTGTGCGACTCGAACACGAAGATTCTGCACGACAATTTACGAATCAATTGCAGAGGAGTCGTGATAAAACTTAATGTAATGCATGGAATAAACTTTCGGTATGTGCAAATATACATAATATGTTGGCTTTTCTTAGAATTATTTATGGTATTTCAATTCAAGAACTCATATATTACTTGATGTCAATGATGAAATTAATATAAGTTCGAGGTAACTGAGGAACGAACCATTTTAGATAATAAATTCTATCTGCAGATGGAGGGTTGACTATAATACTCGACACAATTACTCGAATTTAAAAAAAAAAATAATTCTTTTTTCAGATATGGTGTTAACCGTATTTTTTATAAAAAAATTTATTATAATGCTAGCAAAATAAAGCATCTAAGTTATCCAATTAAATCGATCATTTTGTAAATGTGTAGTAAAAGACGATTATATATTTAGAATAAAAATATGCTATATTTTTTCTATTGCTTTATGAATCTGAATTGCATACAGTATTTATGCACTGTCAATAATTATATTTAACACAAAATATTATTTGAAAAAATTCAAGACTCAATAATATAATGATATTGTTTAAATTGAGTTGAAAAAAAGTTTTACAGCTAATAATTAATAAATGATATAATGTATATTTCATTTTTATTTTTTTATTGTTTCTAAAATTTTGTTTTAATCATAATAGTTTACTATTTCATTAAATTACGAAAAACTTTCAAATTATTTTATGTGTATTCCCAGGAATTTTATGGATTCGGATGTAGAAGATTTATTCTTTATAATGTGATTTAACTTAAAAATCCAATTACTTTGTATTCATAAACTTATATTATTAATAACATAAATATTTTCATAAATTAATACAATTATACAAAAATTAGTAAAAATTATTACGAAAAGTTAAATAAACAAATGCAAATATTGAAATTTTAAAGTTGGAAGTTTCAAACATTAATTCAAACGCATTGTTAATGTTTTATTTTAGTTGAATTTTTATTGTACTTTTTATATAAATGGGAGTGGAAAAAGAAACTTTTATTTTATCTTAATTAACAAAAATTGAATAAATACTATCCAAAAGCTTAAAATATTTAATATTGTTCTGCACATGGTATGTTAATATGGTTAATTAATATTTCAAAGATTTTTATATTATTTCTCAAGTTGCAAAACTCTAATCTAATGTACTATTTTCATTATGAATAAATTTAAGCTTTATAATATAAATTTACACAAATATATATATATATATATATATATATATATATACATTTCATTT
>NW_011948534.1:0-3876 GCF_000503995.2 Ceratosolen solmsi marchali
TTTTTTTTTTTAGATGGCCATTATGCATTGCCCATTAGCAATGACATTGTATATAAAATATTGTCAAAATCATAATCGGGAAACATTACGCGATATTTATAATCAATATGATGATTATTATTCTCAAGCACTTTGGTTTATTAAGGAAAGTTATCAGGTAAAAAATTACCGGTTATATCTTATAGTACGTGCTACGTTAATTATTTAAGAACACATATTAATTTTTATATTAAGAATTCTACTTCAAGGGATGCAATGTTACAATCTGCATTAGATCATTTTAAATTGAGCAAGCACGATGCAAATTCGTGCTTGATAGACGAACAGATAAAATTATTAAGGTATCAACGTTCCTTGGAAGAAACTTTACACGAATCTGTAGTTGGAAAACCACTTCATGATACAGTAAAAGTTTTACTTTTACACAATGAAATTAAATTAGCTGATAAATTAAGATCAGAATATAAGTTTCCAGACCGAAGGTATGTAATTTTTCGAAATGCTTAGTAACTCACCATATTTTATATATTCGAAACAACTTTAAAGTTTTACTTTTGGAACTCATATTTATTTAAAACATTTTGTTTATTTTTTATATTAAATAATTCAGTATTAATGATAAAAGGTAATTTTTAAATACATATGAATACTTATCATATAGATAAAAATTGATAATTTATTTAAAAATCCATCTTTATTATGACATTAATTAAATACTTTTATAAATTGTTTATTTGTTTGAATGAAAATAGATACTGGTGGTTACGAATACAATGTTTGGCTGAGCAAGGATTATGGAATGAGTTAGAAAAATTTTCCAAATACAAAAAATCTCCAATTGGATATGAGGTACATAGTATAGTTACTTAATTTATAAGTAATACATTTTCATCTATAAAAATTAAAAAAAAATTGAAATAAACTTTAATATACAGCCTTTCATGGACCAGTGTTTGAAATATAAAAAAGAATTAGAGGCAAAAAAATATCTTCCTCGGATTAAGGATGAATTGAAAGTTAAATATTTTGTGAAACTGGAGTATGTATTCACACGTATACACACACACTCATATTGCACATTAAAATTACTAATAAAATAATATTTTAGTATGTTACTAGAAGCTGCTCAAACTGCCTTAGAGCATAAAGATTTAGCTGCTATTACTTTTGTATTAGCCCGATGTAATAATAGAAGATTGCAAGAAAAAATCGGTGCTATGGTAGCAAGTCTTAGAAATGGAAAGTGAATTTAATTTTGAAATAAAAATTTTGGTTCAGTTAAATTTTAATTTAAATTTATTAATATAATGTAAATAATTATTAGTTTCTTTAATACATATTAAATAGATTTATTTTATAATTTTTATATGCATAAATATATGTAATTAATATTAAAATATATACAATATCATAAAAGTACCCTATAAATGTTTTCTAAATTTTTTAACTTCTGTTAAAAATAAATAAAAAATATCTATATCTTATTATATATCCATATATTCCTTTATAATGAATTGATTACCTCATTTTGGTTCTTTTTCTTGAAAAAATAAAATATTTTGTTCTATCGTTAAATTGTAAAAATATATTAACATATTTCATATCACTAGTCAAGTTTTTGAGATCTCATCCAAATTTCGTGTTTTTCTATGAGATTTTGGACTATGAACTTTTCTATTTCTTCTCCATTTTGTATTTGTTCATTTGTAAGCGATAAGATATAGTCGTTTTCTTGACTAACAAAAACAACTTGTTGTTTACGTGTCTGTAATATATTTGCTATCACTAACTGTAATAAAAGAAATGAGACATAGTGTAAATGAAAACTGTTAAATATTATACTATGTATCGCGAATGTATATGTTTGACTACATACATTGTGATTATATTTTGTTAATGCTTCACGAGCTTTAGAAATGAGAATATTTTCATCGGTTTCAAGTTTAAATGATACAACAAAAGCCTTAGAAACCCAAAGATTGACAAGAGGCTCTAATACTTTAGGAACTAGTTGTAAATGAATGGATGGAGCTCCACTTGAAGAAATTTTATGTAAAGCCTGAAACCTTCATATGAATATTTGACACTTATTTTTATATTATTATTTATTAATTTGCAATATAAAAACAATTTTAAATAATTCATTATTTTATTAACAAGCTGAATCAATTAAAATAGTTTATTATTTGATTTTAGCTGCAATGAAGAAAGAATATTGTTTATTCAATGAAATAATTAATAGAAAGATCAAAACAAAATAATTCGAAGTCTGTGTAACTATATCAATGAATTTAGTATTCATATAATTTATTTTATAATTGATGGACATTTTTTATATTTTTTCTATATATAAATAATTTTTACTAACTTATACAATTATTATTGAAATTAGGAACTATTTTAAAAATGCATTTTAACGGTATATATCTTTTATAAAAATTTATATATAAAAAATACTTGCCATTTCATTCGAAGGAATGTAAAAATCAGATACTGCAGCTGCCAAGTATAAAATAGCTCTATTTTCTAAAATAGTCAACGCTTGACAAGCACTTCTAAGAAGCCAAAGATATTCAGAAAGAGTAGTAAAACATATTTGCAGAAGTTTGTTATCTTTCAAAGTTTCTTTATATTTTCTTAAAATTTTTGATATTTTATTAACATATTGTGGTGCAACTATTCATAACAAAATATTTAATATTAGCTATTGAAATAAAGAAAAGTTACTATATCTATACCTGATATTGAAGTAACATCATTTATCATTGTTAAATTCATTATGTCTAAAAATTTATGTCCGGAAAAATGTCGAGAAAAAGGTTCTAACGACTTCAATCTGTAATTATACAATAAAATATGAAAATCATGTTTCTTGATTTTAGTTGAATTCAGTCAATTCGAGAAATAAAATATATTTTTATTACCTATGCATGAAAATAACTGCGTAACCATGATCTAAAAAGTACTCTGCTGAAATTGAACCTCGATTTCCTGCACTAAAATTGTCTACAAATCGCACTGTATTATGTTCTAACGGAACAGTTGTGCCACCACTCTAAGTAACAAATAAAATGTTGCATAATATTTAATTATGAGTAGTATTAAAAAATGTATTCAAGTAAATAATGAACTAACTGTTATTAAAACAATCTTATTGTTTTTCTCAATATGATGTTTTGCAAAATTGTTCAAGAGCTTTTCATTTTCATCAAGATTTGAAGGTCTTGGAGTTCTATCATAAAATTCTTCCCACAACAATGCCATTGTATTTTAATACAAAAATTAACAAACCTGTATTAAATTTTATTTACACATATATTAAAATGCTATAAGAAATTATGCAAGATATTAGAATAAACGATGAATCACAAATATACTTCATTTACACAAATATAGTTCATTTACGACATATATACAAATATACACAAATATAGTTCATTTACGACATATGATTGTAATTATAATTATTTAACGTATCAAATATGCAAATGAAATACTATTTTACTTTTTATAATGAACCATCCTGACTTGTTGTTGCCTAATATTATTAAAGTAAATAAATCCTGCCAATATTATATAAGAAAGAAAAATCATACTTAAATATTCTTACTGCTTGCACTCTGTTTAATAGCTTATATTTCGTTTCGAATATGCCAAAAAATGAAAGTGACAAAATTATTTCCACATAGTAAATAATTAATACCAGAAATAACGATATTTTATAGGTTGGAATAATCTTCACAATCCATCGATTAAAACATAAAATTAAGAGATAAAATTATTCGGTTCTATAAAATCTTGTATTACTCTTGAATTTTTGCAATTAAGCTAAGTATGCATATTTGAATATAAAGAAATTAATATATATATATATAT
>NW_011948533.1:0-3953 GCF_000503995.2 Ceratosolen solmsi marchali
TATATATATATATATATATATATATATATATATAAGCATGTAGTCTATTAGATTGAATATTAATTAGAATTGTTAATTTGAATTTGGTTCAAAATAATTTGACAACACTGCAAATATGGCGATTAAATGCTTGGAGTACGAGTGTATTTTGTAAGCATTTTTATCCTTCTTTATTAATTGTATATCTTATGCTGAAACATTGTTGAGTAATTTATTGGATAATTTATATTAGCCCCCCTCCCCCGCCGCCGCGCCCCTTCCCACATTAAATAGTCACAGAAGAATTTATTATGTAGTAGTAAATCGATAAATATTACTTTAAATCAAGTCTGGTAGGTTATAAATGTCAATACAGCTTATGCTATTCCTTCTACAAGAAAAGTAGATTTCACTAATTTAACTAATTTTTTATTTATCCTAATTTATTTCCTTTTAAATTCTACTAAAATTTATCAGTGTAATTAAAATATTTATTAATATTTTTCAGGTAATCCAGAAAATTAAAATAATTATTAGATGAATGTTGAAATGTCATTTCTGTATCAACTGTATCCGTATAAAATGATTTGTTTTGTTTGCAATTCCAACGTTGATCAGAATAGCTATACTAACATGTTTTTCATATCTCTTCCACACATTCAAAACCTTATGGTAAATTTTGTATTAAAAGTACTTAAATTATCGCTTTCCGACCTAAGCAGCAATTATATCTGTGTAAGATGTTACAATTTATTTGGAATTCTTGAACAAGTGCAGTGGACAGCCGCAAACATACAATCAGAAATTTTAAAAATTTTTGAAAACCGCAGCAATCAAAAATCGAAATTAATCAAGGTTTTTGTTAAATTTTATTTACAGATCGTTTGTCAATGTTATATAAGAATTATGTAATTTTTGCTGCTTTTTAGCTTACGCCAAGTGTCTCAGAAATGGAGAAGGTCGACGAAAAACATTATACAAATGAAATAGTCTGGAATCATCTATCGGACAAAGATTTGATCTCGTTAAGCAATGTTACAAATAAAATTATACAAAATTATGTGATATCTAACGAAGTGGATATTCAGTTTAATAAAACATCGTATGGGATGTCGAACGACGTAGAAATTCAGAATAGTAATAAACCGTCTGTGATAAGTAACGAAGAAGAGTCCAAAATAACAAACTGCGTTGCCATTCAACAATGCTTAGAAAATGACAAGGTATCTGATGTGTCGTGTAATATGGAGTCTTTAAATTCAAAAGATCCAACCACTAATATACTTTCCGACACCATCGTAACTGCCGACGTTGACAAAAAATCTAACTCTGAATGGCAGAATACGAAGGATATTTCAGATTTACAAAATGATGCCAATGACAATAAAAGTAAGATAATCTAGCCTTAATAATTGGTAATATAATATGTTCACAATTGAATAAAATATATTATTTATCTTTATTATGTAAATTGTGGATTCCTTTAATTAAAGGCAAGTAAGAAATATATCTTCCAAATGATTTTCCACTAACGTTTTAGCGCATTTCTTTGCAACTGAAAAACATTTCTAAAACACTTTCTTGTAAATTATACTGTAAATTGAACGTCATTATAAATTGAAATTTACTTTTTTATTACTTTATTATAATTTAGCATATAATACAATTTGTATTTTAGATTTAAATTCTGCAGAAAATTCGGAGAACCCAAGAATAAATTCCAGTCATAGAATCCAGTCATCGTGGAAGTCGGGTAGAATCTCTAAGTACAGCCAGAAACTTTTAAAGCACAGCTGCCCAACTTGTAACAAAAAGTGGCGAACATCCACAGAGCTCAAAATCCATATGAAGTCTCACTCTAACTTGCGACCTTACATGTGTGAAAAGTGTGGACAAGCTTACAAGCACAAACACGCATTAGAGATTCATGTGGGCATGCATAATGGTGTGAGTCCTTTTCGCTGCAGTCATTGCAATAAATGTTTTACGCAGAAAGGTGCGTTACATAGACACTTGCCAATGCACACCGGTGAAATGCCTTATCAGTGTGAGTTGTGCGGCAAGAGATTTGTGCACCACACAAGTTACAACATGCACGCACTATCGCACACAGGGAAAAAATCTTACAGTTGTCACGTACGTATATTTATTTCTTTATACACTAACTAATTTATATAATAGAAGTTTCGTAGAGGTAAATACATTTTACTCTCATGATTATGTGATACTTACGTTATTCTCGATAAGTCGTAATTCAATATACTTAATGTGCTGTAAAATTAATTAATATTGAAATCAAAGAAAATACTGTTACATTGTATAATACTTATACAGTGAGAACCCCAAGTAAGATTAACAGTATATATTATGAGATTTTAATGTCTAATTCTTTTTATCAACCTTTACAAAGTTAAAATTTTCAAAGCCATGGCATAATTTAGTCAGTATTAATGTCAAAATGTTATCTACATATTTTCGCAATTTTTTAATAAATTGTTCTACATTTAAGCGAGTTCTCAATGGTTTTAATTGCTTACGATATTAATAAAAACAAAAACAAAAAAAAACAAAAAAAAAACAAAAAAACAGACTCTTTATGTATCGATGTAGATTTACAAAATTTATTACGTTGTTAATTTTTAATATAATTAAAAATTTATTACGTTGAAGAAATTTAAATTTGTTTTTATGCTTTATAACAATATAATGAGAAATGTTGCTTTATTATGTATTAATGACCCGAAAAAGAAACAAATTTATATTTAATCGAAATTAGTTTTCTTTCAATTACAGCATTAATTAACAGTCGTTGGACAAAATTTAATTGGCTTGACTTTAATCGACTGAATATTTTAATAATGTTTTAAAGTTATTCATGCTATCGATTGACACAAAGCGAATACAAATTAATCTTTCTTATTACAAAAATTATATTACTCCTATTGTTTATTTAATATTATTAATTAATTATACTATATAATTATAATTATAATTATAATATAATACGTTTCGTTAAAATCCACGAATTTCAGTCGATCATTGTCTTTCGCATTCCAGCGTTCTATCGTCTATCTTATTATATTATTAGCATAAAATGTTCTTATATCATAAGTATTAATTAATCTGTGCTAATAATAATATTGAGATTGTTCATTTTGTGAATATCCAAATGAAGCTTAACTTACTAATTGCTTAGTTGATAATTAAAAATCCCTATATTCCCAATATCTTCAACGGGGCATAATACTTGTTTGTTTTCTCATTTGCCCTTCGGCTTTTGGCGAAAGCAGGTGTGCGATCTTTCATTACTGTCCACCTCGCATCTGAAGCGACATATGCGTGTTCACTCGGGCGAGAAACCATACACTTGCAGCGTTTGTGGCAAAAGCTTCGCCGAGCGCTACAATCTATTGGCCCACCAGAAGATCCACGATCCCCTGCAAACGACCGTTAAGGAGATCAAAAGGAATCATTACAAGTGAGTACTTGAACGCGAGGAGATGTCATTGTTATTGCCAACGCAACCTATTCCAATTCAATACGAGCAATTATGAAATGTTTCGCGTGGGGTGTTGGTGATGTCTATAAAAAGTTATAATTACAATTAAAATTGTGATAAACGATCATTTCATTTTGTAAAATGTAAAAGCTGAAAAAGAAATCTGGCACTTTAACACGGGGGAAATTAAGGTTTTGAGGCTCCTTTCTTTTTCGGTTATTTTTTTTTGCTTTTTTTTGTTTTTTTTTTTTAAATTTCCGTTACTTCGTCTGGTAGTACCTGGGATTTTTATATTGATTGCGATGAATTGCAGTCTACAGTAGATTATGTTTGCAAAATTAAGTGTTATTATTTCCATTGCACGTTTAAACGACCAAGTCCAAAACCAACATATGAATTTGAAATTTCAAAAAAATTAAAAAAAAAAATAATATTAACAATAATAATAACAATAATAATAATAATAATAATAATA
>NW_011948531.1:0-4147 GCF_000503995.2 Ceratosolen solmsi marchali
AATAATATAAAGAGATGTACCTTGTAAACTGCCGACAAGGTATTTTGGTTTACTGCGTGGCTGGTGTGTCCCTTTTGATTATTACTCATTTGCTTCACTGTAATATCACTACCTAATATTGCTGATTTCCCATTATTTTTAATGCACGTGAATTTTTAGGTTTGTTGCCAAATGTGCGGCCACGTGTCGTCGTCACAGTATATGCTAAAACACTGAGTGGTAATAAGATTGAAATACGCGAGTAATGCGAAGTAGAATTACAATGAGTTTATAAGCTTTTTGAATACGCGCACGAAATCGAGGGCTTGATCGTTTCGTGGCGGCTCTGCCGAAAATGCCGACCGTTCCATGGCGGTACTGCTGAGGGCAGACCGAGACTCGTGCCATGGCTTCTACTGGTAGAGGGCTAGATCAGTTCACATTTTGAACCATTAAATTTGTTTGTGTTAAAATATCACAGTTTTTTCAATATTTATGAAAAGTCTTTAAGTATTTACATAAATAAATATCTTACATAGACAATTTACTTTTGTGATTTTTCAAAAGACATAATATTAGTTGCTCGTGAAATTAAAGAACTGTGTTTATTAGCATACAATGTATTTGGTAAAAATTCTTATATCTAATTTTCTCGATTATAATAAATACATTAAAATAAAATTTTTATAAAATTTAAAAAAATCTATTTATAAAGCAATAATACTTAACAATAGTTGTTCCACAACTGATAGCCTCGCCTAAAAACTAAATCCTTTGGTTGTAATATAATAAAATTTCTTTTCAAACTGTAAAAAGTATGTAAAAGTAAGAGAGAAACACTGTTTGATTCATATACCATAAAATTGATACGTAATTAATTAAAGGGTAAGCTTGGTGCTAGCATAAATAATGGTTAAGATCTTAAAGCTAATTTATTACTGAACGTAATAAAGTAAGATTATGAAAGCTTTCTTAAAAGATGTATTGTACCAAATCGCGTCTATTCGAATAAATATTGCAGTAAATGAAAAATTATAGTAAAATACCTATAGTAAAGACGAACTTATCGAGTTATATTTACACGATTAACTTCTGTTTTAAAGATTAGGGGTGTATTTGAATAAATTTTTATTAAAATATTTACAATTAATATACGATTCTATTAAAATATGTAAAATATTTTCTGTATTTAAAATAGTTAAGTAACAAAAATTTATGTATAAATTATTGTATTTTATACCTTATAATCTTATTATACATAACAATTGTTTTTAAATTGTACGATCGTATTAGTTTAGAAATATTGTAAATCTACTTGTATAAAAAATAAATAAATTACATTCGGTTTGAAGATATATTTTGTAAATTTATAATATTAAAAATAAATATAAACGAAAATTTTTGAGCAAATATTAATGATACGTATTATCATAGTTTATAATTTTCAAATGTGAATCAAATAATAAATGATTTATTTAATTTTTTTTTATTCTTAGTAAAAAATTTAACAGATACGCACAAATATATACGTGTGCACAACTATAAATATAAAAATATAAAATACTTTCGTTACTAGTTTAATATTAAGAACCTATTATTGCGATGTTACTATTTACATAGCTAAACTGTAATTATTTCTACATTTTATTAAATGAACAATAAAAATTATTAATATTCGTAATAAAAATATGGTGACAGTTAATTGTTATAGTTAACTAAACTACAGTTAAAACAAATCGAAGACTGAATATGAACACATAATATTGGGATGAACGCAACATCGGTTAGCTGTCAGTTTAGTCTTAAGAAATTACATTGATGTTTGATATTTATTGAGTAATTTAAACTTTTTATTTGGTTTATGGTAGGTTATGATTTTCATTGCTTCGCAATAATTTAAAATTCATCTTTTAATTTTTATGATAATATTTATATTACTTTTGAGTAAAACATAGTTATCTTAATTTTTGTGGTATACGTTCTTTTAACATTTATTTAATTTTTATTTTATATAAAGTGTAATAATAAAAATTTATTTTTTATTGAATATAATACAAACTACATTTATTGTTTATTCTACAAATTGTAAAAAATTAAGGAAAAAGTAATAATAAATTATATAGCTCAATAAATCTATTTCATACATCTAAATTCAGAGATTATTTTGAAGAAATAAATTTTAAATTATTGATTAGGTACTGTAAATAATTATAAGAATTGGAAATATAATATTTATGTGCTTACATAATTATAAATACTTATTCTTAAGCAATTTGTTACTGCATTTAAATTTATTAAACAAATAAAATAGTAAATTATTACAGAGTAATAAATAATTGTTACTAATTAAATAATAATTTTTATATTAATTTTATAGTCATTCTAATTTCATTAAATTCTAATTAATTTATAGTAATTCTAATAAAATTTTTAGTTTAATAAAATGAAGAGGCATTTATACGCTTTAACATTATTACGTTTAGAAGACTGACCTAATTGTCAGTTTCAAAATTATATCTATTAAATTAGAGAATACATACAATGTTCATATAATATAATTTATATTATGAACTTTAATTTATTAATTATAAAAAAATAATTTGTATAAATATATGAACGTTTATTGATAAATATATCAGAGAATAATTATAAGTTAGAAATAAAGATATGAGTATTTGTTGAATAAAATATAAAACTGTGTTACAGAATGGATATTTACTCAATTTATTTCCCTAAGTATATTTATCATTGCACTTTCGAAAATGTTTGTAATAATTGTGACAAATAAATAATTATTATAACTTATTTGCATTGAAATTTTGTATATGTCAAGTATAAACTAACTGTAAACTCACAAAAACATAATTTTTAATTAAATTAAATATTTTTAAATTCGTTTTGACATTTGCACGAATAAATATGTGCTTACGCGCATGAATATAAGCACGCGTATAAGTCTGTAAATGTTAATCTCAGCTTCACTCCCGCATACTTGCTCCTTGTGCTTATTTATTTGCAGGTATATATAGAAATGTAGATATTACAATTGTTTATAAACTTTTCGACTCTATTTTTTTATTCAACTTTTCTATTCAATTACGATTCTGTGTTTTTATAGGAATTGAAAGAAAGCTTCAATTATGGCCTTTTCTATCCGCCAGTGAATGGAAAGGCTGGAAAATTCTTAGATGAAGAGCGCCGACTCGGGGATTATCCTTTTAATGGAAGTGTCGGTTACCTAGAGGTGGGTTTTAATTCTTCTTTATTTATTTTATTTGTGATTTAATTCTAAATGAAAAAATATTGAATGTTCAATAAAATATAATTACAAAATAATCAAGAATTATAAATAAATATGAGCCTTTATTACTTCAATAAAGAAAGTTTATATTTATTTATATTTTCAAATCGATTGATGAATGAAAATATTTATCGAAAAATGTTGAAATAATAAGTCTAAAATAATAAATCTAATTATATTGGTTGAATTTTAATGAAGATTAGCTAAGATATTTGTGTCATTTTTAAAAATATTATTTACCATCTGATTCAGCTTTAGAAAAATTGATTTTTTTAAATTAAATTACCCTGTGTCAAATTTTATTTAAATAATAACTTAAAAAATGTACTATATTTAAATAATTAAAAGTAATTTAAAAATATATAGCTATACAAACGAAAAAATAATTAGAAAATTGTTTTTAGAAATATTAGAAATCAGTTTTTTCACGTTATTGAAAATAGTATTTTACACATTTTACAAAATAAAATTATATATAAATTAGTTTGAAAACGAAGAATAGAAAATACGGATAAAAAATGTAATAGTTATAAATCGTTTTAATTATATATATATTTTTTGTCGTGTTCTATGCAATTAATAATAATGATTTAGTATTTAATATAATTATTGTAAAAAGAATAATTATTTTGAGTACCGATTACCACCATTTTTATACATTATTCTAAATTATTTTTTAACATTGTTATGCAAATTAGAAACATTTCGCACATTTCCACATATGTATTAGTGTTAGAGAATGCGAGAACATTTTTTTGCCACGACTTCCCACGGTCGCTGGACACTCGACACGGTCAATATATCTGGAAAACTCCAGTGAATAATTAGCTTATTTATTCTTGCTTATCTAAAAACGTGCTCATGCTT
>NW_011948526.1:0-4268 GCF_000503995.2 Ceratosolen solmsi marchali
TCCACCCACCATCACAGGGAGGATTTTAGTCTGATCCCAGACACTTATTGTTTATTAATAAATATATATTTTTGCATATTGTAGCTAAAAATAATGTCCAATGTCAAATGAATTACTAATTTTCTATTCTAGTTATACAAACTAAATCACAATACCTAGCTAAAATTCATTTAAAATTAAAATTTTTATTAATATCACATTATCTTGTTCAATATTAAATAAAATTAAAATTTGTAGGTCAAGAATAATTGAAGATGGTTATAGACAATTATCAAGGATACCTTCACAAGCTTTGAAAGGTTTAATACGTGTTCGTTTTATTAATGAACTCGGCTTAGATGAGGCTGGAATTGATCAAGATGGTGTATTTAAGGAATTTCTAGAAGAAACTATAAAAAGAATTTTTGATCCATCTATGAATTTATTCAAAGTAACAAGTGAAAACAGATTATATCCATCATCGACTTCGGCGATACAAGAAAATCATCTTTTATTTTTTGAATTTATTGGTCGAATGCTTGGTAAAGCTGTATATGAAGTAATTTTTTTTTAATACAATATACATACATTATTAAGTATAATTCAATTTTAGATTTTTTTTCAATTACAGGGTATTGTTGTTGATGTCCCTTTTGCATCATTTTTCATATCTCAATTTTGTGGTCAAGCTGGAGGAGTTTTTTATAGTTGGCTTGATGAATTAGCTTCACTTGACCGAGAATTATATCGAAGTTTAACAATGGTTAAACATTATAACGGAGATATAGGTGACTTAGCATTAACTTTTTCATTTGACGAAAATGTTATGGGGAAAATAATTACACATGAGTTGAAACCTGGTGGAAAAGCAATATTAGTTACAAATGAGAACAAAATAAATTATATTCACTTAATGGCTAGGTTTCGAATGTATGTTCAAATAAAGAATCAAATAAAAGCTTTTACGAAAGGATTTCGTTCAATGATTAATTCTGCATGGCTTACTTTATTTTCAACGCCAGAGGTAAGAATTAAATATTTTAAAAACAAGTCTAAATATTATTCTTTGTATTTTATAACTAATTTTAATATCTTAAACAATTAAGTGTCAAAAATTGATCTCGGGTGAAGATATATCTCTAGATTTACGTGATTTACGAAAACATACACAATATTATGGAGGTTTTCATGATAAACATCGAGTAATTTGTTGGCTTTGGGATATTCTTGAAAAAGATTTTTCAGAATCTGAAAAAGGTCTTTTCTTAAAAGTAAGTTTTTAAATTATATTTTAATTTTGAATATTAATAAATTATTAAACAAGAATTTCTTAAGTTTGTTACTAGTTGCTCTAAATCACCATTAATAGGATTTGCTCATTTGGAGCCTCCATTTTCTATTAGATGTGTTGAAGTCGGTGATGATGAAGATACTGGAGATACAATTGGTAAAATAATCAAATATTAATATATTACATAATTATTAATTTTCATAATTAATTATTTAAAGGTAGTGTAATCAGAGGATTTTTCACGATTCACAAAAAAGATCCACAAAACCGATTACCAACATCATCAACTTGTTTTAATTTATTGAAGTTACCGAATTATAAAAAGAAAAATATTCTTCGTGAAAAATTATACTATGCTGTTACAAGTAATACTGGATTTGAATTGTCATAAAATATTACACTATAATTAGAGAAATACTTTTATTTAGAAATAATAATATGTAATATTCTTTACGTGTAAGAAGTCTTTATAATAAAAATTTTAACAACCAAATAAGATTATTTGTAATCTAAATTATTTCTAATCTACGTGTGAGAATGTATAAAAATATCTACTCAAATTTTGATTAATAATCGAAACAAAAATAAAGCATGTATTATTATTATATTATTTCATTTCATAATTGTTGTATGATAAAGTTTCTCATTGAATATTTTGTTTAATTTTTAGTATATTTATAATCATTAGTATATATAGTTATATATAATCATTTGGAATAATTATAATTTATTATTTAAAATCTAAAGTTTACAATAACAATATATACGAAATATTTAAGAAATATAGTAATCAATAAGTTATCACGTTTGTTGATTTTAATTTTTAATTTTTTCTTAAATCCAATATTATGTATACAATTATTTTATTATGCAGAAAAAATTGTTTTGCAATTGAATTCAAATTTCATGATAAATGTTCTTTAACTTTTATATCGGTAAAAAAAGGAAAAACAAAGGAATTTTATATTACAAATATTTACCTTCAACGAATTTGTGTATTTGTAATATCGTATGTAACTTAATTATAACTAAGAAAATATTTATATGTTATTATTAAGTATCTAACTTTACAATGTTGTAAGACCAGCGTCTAGTTTTACTTTTATGCTCTTGACCTAGTATATTCTATGACTTAAATCGATTGTAAAAATACCTGTGATTTGTCAAAATATATCCACACATAAAATTTATAAAATCTATTTTGTACTTGTTAATTGACCTACAAACGGTCTTGTAGGTTATATAGTAGTAACATAAATAATCTATTTTGCAACCAAAAATGATGATATTCAATATTAATACCAAAAGGAAAATAGCACATGTTATTATCCTAAAATATTAATGCTTTTTTCGTAGAGATTTAAAGTTCAGAACTACTTTTCCAATTCACTCTACCAATGGGTGATACCAGACGACATCACAAAAAATATTTGTTATTGTTCTATCCCTTCCACTTGCCTGTACGTTTTCTCTAACCATAACAACTGATTGTATTACTCTAATTTTAAAAAGTAAATGAATCAAATTTATTCTGATTTTAGATAAACAGAGATTTCAATTTCAAATTTAAGTAAGAAAAAAATAATAAGTAAATCAATAAGTAGGTAGACTTTAGTTTTACATGATTTGAAAAGGAAGATTGAAGGAGAACATTTTTTCACTAATAGAGATATTTTATCTATAATATCTTATATAATTTAGGAAATAATATATTCTTGCATCATTATTGTGTGGCCTTTCATTCAATATACCACTGATGTCAAATATAAGTCAATTGTGCTATTTTAATCGTTTTTTTACCCCGAAACTGGATAAACAAACATTACCAAGCCTTTAGAAATCACTATTTAATCTTTTCATCAGATATTGATCATTTCTATTTATATCGACAATAATAAATATTTGTTAACAGAGCTAAAGTTATCATTAGATAATAATTTAACATTTATTTTAAATAGTTTTATATGTATATTTAATCTAATTTAATTGCAAAGATATTTAGTGTAATAATACTAATAAATTCTTTATTCATTTTCGTATTAATATATTTCTACAAGTTTTTTGTGTTTAGCTAATGTAAAAAATAATTAATTTTCATTGAAGACCACAGTTTTTTTATAATTTAACCTTAGAACTTATTTTTAGATTCTACTAATAAACATATTTCTTAAGACATTTTTGCATATGATAATTGTGGAATACAAACATAATTATAAATGACACCGACAAAGATATCTTCGCATTTTTAGTTCGCCATCACCATTTTATTCACTAATTCAGTAATTTATATTAATTAGAAAAACATTTTTAATTAGATTAAGGTACATTGCTGGTTTACTTATGGTAAAATAGAATTTACATTTACAAACTACTATTAAATAGTACCGTATGTAATGTTCGTTTTTAATAAGAAACTTACCTTTTATTAAATCCCAATCTAGACATAGTATGCTATGTTTACTTTAAATATATAAATAATACATTAGTTATCGTATATTCGATATTAGATATCGTACTCAATTAAGTATTATTTTTTGTAAAAAAAAACACGACCTGTACTACGTTAAATGTATTATTGCAAGGAAAATATGCTAAAAATTGCAATCTTACAGTCATCAAACAAGTGTGTGATAAGTAGCTTGCATTTTGATTCCAAAAATATATTATGATAAAATTTTACCTTTATATAAATATTTTCATAAATATATTCTAAAATAATTTGATTTTTTTATTCCACGTACTTAATTATTTTCGATAGATTAGTGTTCGAGATTGCGAGAACCTTTTCCTATGCTATGAAACATCGGGCAAAATAACATCGTTTAATTCTTGTTAGATAATTAACCATAAAACATTTGGCAGTAGTATCATTAAGCATCTGGCAAAACAAGTTGTATGACTAGCGAAAACCCAACTCATTAGGCAGCTGCAAGGTATCGCATGCCCGAAAACCTGAATTCTAACGCTATGTACTGCCTCCACCCCTCTTGTTGTCAAG
>NW_011948523.1:0-4437 GCF_000503995.2 Ceratosolen solmsi marchali
TCTCTCTCTCTCTCTCTCTCTCTCTCTCTCTCTCTCTTATAATATATCATATATACTAGTTTCGAGAAAAATTTTTTTAATCCTTGTTTTAATAATGTATGTGTATGAAATGAAAAATATTAACGCGAGCGATTCATATGTAAGAATTTTAATCTATAAAACTTTTAAGTGGAAGGGAAGATTTATCTCAACTATAATATCGAATAAATGTTAATAATCTAAATATCAGCATATATGATATTGTTCACTAGATTAAATTAAATTATCAGGATATTCATTTATAGTTTGTATAATTTATTTATCATCAATTTATTTATCACAAAATTTTAACTTCATTATTGCATTCTTATTAATAAATATTCTTGTATCGGTAGACTGAATTATATAAAAATTTCAGCACTCGATTTTATCAAAAAAATCACGTGAAGAACTTTAAATATTTTATTTCCGAAATGACTCAATTACTGTCACGTTTTTATTTTATGTTCTGGGAACATAATATCACGTGGCCGTTCATCTCCATCTATCAGCCATCAGCGATGGCTTCTAAAAGATAATTTTCTAAAATCGCCTAAACGAGAAACATTGAGGCATTCATTTATATATTTATTAAAATATAAATTGGCTAGACGAAATAGCATAACTGTATTATATCATTTAAGTGATGTTATAATGAATGCAAATTTCGCTATACATATTATCGATTACATGACTTTCTGTATTAATGAAAACGTTATTTTCATAATTTTAGAACAATGCAATTTTCCGAAAGATTCATAGTTTTTCATAAGTTTAATGATAAGATCGTGGCATGTTTTTTACAAATTCAAATGATATGTCGAACAAGTGGCTTCAATGTACAACGGAAACTTCAATAGTTTCCGTTGAAAGGAGTTAAATCGAGTCGCAGAGCAAGTGCGACGACTAAGGTAAACCACCGATTTATTCCCCTTGCAAACAGTACAAGTAAATGTGCGCAACATCTTCAACTTATCTTCTCTGTCTAAATTCTTCCTTCCGAATCTTACTAATGGGTAAGGGTAACCGGATGACTCCGGGTTATTGTGAATATCCGAATCAAGCTTAACAACATGTAAGGGAGCCCAAATGATCTAATAAAACTAAAAATTATTTGCAATTTAATGCTTGGAAAGAACCTTATATTTAGTAAAGAAGAGTTTTCAAAAAATTATAAATAATTTTATATCCACGACGAGTGCGATAAAATGATAATGTTACCTGAATAGTTACACTTGAATGTAACTTTTTATTACACTTTAAAAGCCTTATCAGATTCGATTAATTTGCAAATGCGTGTCTCGACTCACCGTCAACGACTCGCTCTCTTCTCGTCATCGCCCCCCCCCCACCCCATCGTCGATGTCAACGGTCTGTCTTAACTCCAGAATAGTCGTAAGAAATTTTATAATTAATGTATAAATAGGCTTGAAGGAATATACTTTTATGTGACAATATTTCGAATTATAAACGACAATACAAAAAATTGATTAAATATATATTCTCGTCCTTTGAAATGAAATCCCATTGGAATAATGTAAATTATATTATTAAAGAATCGTTGAGTAATAGAATTTTTATTTAATAGTTGCAAATTATCATTTCAATAAATGCCGAATTACATACTTTCACTTACGGTATCAAACTTATCGGAATGAACTATACATTCGAAATACCATTCACCAATTATAATATTACATTTGGCAAAAATAATTTGATTAGAATCAACAGGGAATACCCAGGAATACAAGGAATTAAAAAATATTTTTTCATTTTAAATAGAAATTGAATTATTATTTCCATTAAATTCTATACGAGGAAATTTGCTTTCATTGCCCGAAAATAAGAATAATAGTCATGCGTTTTAACCGCTTGCAGGTGAAAACAGAAATAAACAATAAGATTTTATTTATAATAACGCCAAGTATTTATACATATGGATGCAGCCTGAGTATGTATAATATGTGTATATTTGCGGAGTTTTTTTTATTTTTTTTTTTATTTATTGAGTTAGAGGTTAAAGATAATATCGCCTTATTAAATAAACTTATTCTATTTTCCAAACATGTATAATAAAATACTATCATAATGAAAAAAGAACGTAATTAAAAATGATTGAACAAAAACTATTTATTTATTTTTTCATCATTCACATAGTTTGAGCCAATAATATAAATCTTAAAATAAGCTTATATATAATTTTAAAATAATTGTAAAAATAAATATTTATATTGTTTATAAATGTATTAATATAATTATAAAATGATAATATATATACATAGGTATTAATAAATTTAACACTAATCGTTATTTATAATCGATGCATTAAAATAAATTTCAAAACCAATCAATGATCTACATAGAATGGTATGTCGATTATTGATGATTATGAGTATGAGATAATTATTTATTATTTTTTAAAATAAATTCATTAAATATAAGCATATCAACATTAATCGGCCTAAGTGTTTATGGAGTAAATTAAAAATGGTACATAAATTATTATTTATTCCATAAATATGAGAAACTTGATATTTGCTTGCGAATGAATCTAAACTATACTCGTTACATTTTACAATTTAATAAATTCGTTTTAGCTAAAGTTCAAATAGTTTTACTAATATTAAGATAAATATTGAGAAATAGTATTACGTCTGAAATTTGTTTGGATCTTAAAATATATTGCATTGAAAAAATCAAATAAGTATTTGTATCGCTATATTTTTTAATTAATATAACACTTCATTTCAATTAAATATAAATATCTTCAATATGTGACTATATAAATAATTATTTATTTATTTGTTTATTTATTTATTTATGGATCCTTAAATATTGTTCAGTTCTAAATTAATATATTCTACGAGCCGATTAATACTCCAAGAACAATTCTTATTTGTTAATTTTAAAAAATAAATTTTTTCGACGGCAGAGCTATAAATTTTCAGTAAAAAAAAACTATAAACAAGCTTTCATTAGGACATTTTTGCAAAAGCCGGTAATAAAAAGTAATACTTTAGTGTCTGTGTCACAATACCTACGACTAAGTGGCTTAAACCCGGGCTTATATAAATATAGTAAATTGTACATATTTCTTCGCCCCCTTTCATTTGTTCGGAATCCTAAAACATACAGTCCTTATTAAGACAATCAAATACTAATATATATGTGTGTGTATGCGCGCGTGGGCGCCCGTGTGTACGTTTACAATACAGAGGTAATAAATATTTCTCATCGCAATGATTCCATTAACCAATTATAATTTAATGCACAATAATTCTATAAAAAATAATCCTGATGGACAATCTTTTGAATAATCTCCGGAATATTTATTCTGTTGAAATAATAATTACAAATGCAATTAAAGAGAAATTATTTAAAAATACTCCTCTTTTATCATGTAAAAATTATGCAATTTATCAATATACAAATTTGGTTTAATTATTGATTACTATATGGTATAAAATTCACATTTTTCAACGCTGAAAATTATCGCTGATAAATTCTGCTTATTTAATAAACTGATTCGTTATGAAATTATAGTAATAAATGCTTTAAAAATACTTTACATTTCACTGCATTATGTATTCAATAAATGGCACTCACTATTAAAAAATTAATTAACTTATCTCTTTTGTTTTTATTCTGCCATATTATATAAAAACAAGTAGTCTTTTAATGTAAATATTCCAAAATTACTTGAATTGTCAGTCGTTAACTTTATAATCGATTAAAAATAAACCGGCCTTATCGTGTATATTCTACCATTTAATCCGTGTTCTTATTAATGAAAAATGATCTGCTAAGAGTGATTGAAGCTAATTATATAATCTTCCGTATTTATATCGAAATTAAAATGCATATTTTAAAGGAATTGAAAATATTTATCAAGAAAAGTATTTAAGCCTCTATAATTTTTCATAAGATTAATTAACAATGGAATTAGGGAAAGCTGTATTGATACTATTTAATCATTTAAGGAAAATCCCTATGTTGTTAGATATTCCAATATTTATGAGATTAAATTCAATATAAGTAATCGAGATATGAAATTTTTTGTTGTTCTGATTTTTTAAAAATTTTATTAAAAAAGATTCTTATAAATTTTAATTAAGTATAGCTCTATTTGAATTTCTACATCTATATAATATACAACACAACTTCATATATCTAAATTCGTAATTTTTGTTTTGTTTAATTACAAGTTACATTTAATTTAATCGAATATACGTGGGTAATAAATTTTCTATTATTTTTCTAATTCAAGAAAATTAAATTTTTTATTTAATTCGAGAAAGCCACGATAATGAACTTGAAATTTTAAATACACTGACTTTGTACACATATAATAACAATATACTTTAAATAACTTCACGTAATCAATAATAATAATAATAATAATAATAATAATAATAATAA
>NW_011948522.1:0-4460 GCF_000503995.2 Ceratosolen solmsi marchali
AGCTGAATTAAATGATAAAATTTTTTAACTACGACCGAAGAATAGTTGAATCGAATCAAAATATCGTAACGTAATCAATCGTACTGACTGTGATAAAATATAATTGATAAGTACATCTCTTGAAGATTTTTATAGCCACGAAGAGGCGGGGAAAATCAGGGAAGAGAAGGGGGAGGTTTAAAAAGATAATGTGTATATGAAAATGTTTAGCTTCGTTTGGGCTACTTCAATAAAGTATAAAGGCCGCGTAGATGAAAATTAGGGGCTACATCGAAGGCCATACAGTTTTACTCGTTTATTTTGAAATTATTTATATCCCTTTGATTATTCGAGCACTGCGATGCTTCAATTCATTTATTTCAAACTCAATACCTATCGAAACGTCAATGCTCGGCATGATTTTTTACTTTCACTCACTGTCGCGTTGGCTATTTAGTTTAAAATTACACTATATTAGTTCACATTTTCAAAAACAGTTTATGATTTTAACCATTGCTCGTGTGAGAATGTGTTATTATCATTGCAACTAATGAAAGTATAACGAAGATTGAGTAGGAATCCGGGGGAAAAAAAAAGAAAAAGGTTTCGGTTGGGTGCGCAATTTAAACGAAGACTGAACACTGTAAAAATTCATCGCCAAAGATGTTATAATTTCAATGAAGTTCATTAGAACAGAAGATTAATAATTTAAAAAGAACATTTCACTGATCTGAAAATATTTCGTATTAAGAAATATGTTGGCTATGTTGTAACAGGAGAAGGTACAAAGCCGATATTTGATCGAGAGGAGTTGAAGAATTCTGAAAATCCAATAGAAGTGGAAGAACATCGTACGATCGAGGCAGTTGGAAAGACAAATACAGGTAGGGCTTTACTCGACTCTCTCGATTATTATTTACGAGTAATGAATTATATAATAGATATCTACATAGATAGCTACGATTGCTCGAAAATTATTATAACGAAATGAGATTTTTGGATGAAAATTTTTCAAAGTATCTTGCATTTAGGGTAAAAAATAATTACGCATAATTTTCTTTTCCCACCTCCCCCCAGTTAAGCGTTCGCAAGCTAAACGTCGCTCTTTATCTCTCAGCCCTAGAAGACATCGCAGTCCTAGTCCACATTTACGATTGACAACACGAGAACATTCGCGCCATTCGAGGTTTGTATCGACATTTATGAAAAACCATCGCGATGACATTTATATCGATAATTATAGATTGAAAATTGAAAATTGTATTAATTAATGAGCAGCAAGTTTTCTTGTTGTAGGTCTAGCGAATATTCTAGATATCGTTCGGAAGATTATGGCCATAAAGATTACAAAGTAGATGGGTACGATTTTACATTAATATCTCTATGTCGTCTAAGTGTTTTTCCATTCATGTGGATTCCATGCTAATTTTAACGAAATTTTTTAAAGATATCACTCGGATGCGAGAGAAAGCCGCGACACATCAAGAAGAAGTAAGAAGTCCAATGCTCGATCCCATTCTAGAGAAAGAGAACGGGACTATCACAAATCAAAACACGACTATTCACGGTAATAAACAAATATTATTACTATTGCAATTATCGAATTGAATTTTATAAAAGGGGAGTGCAATTTAATACATTTTATTATAGTATCGTGAAAGAGCATAGAGAATATTCCGAGAGATTGAAAGAACTTTCGTACGATCGTCGTGAGCGAAGGGAGAGGGAGTCCTCGAGAGAACATCTACCCCCTCCTTCGCAATATCTCGAACAGGTGCCATATCCTGTCTATTATGGAGTAAGATATTTTTATTTTGATTATCGATCAGAGCTTGCGCTGCTCATTCCAATGCCTTTACTCGCTAATTATAAGCTTACTTTATAACACGATTCGCTCACATTGACAACCAATGCGGCTGCCGTTAAACATCGCCTAAGCATACAGACAATTTGTTTAATTTGTTTAACAATTGATTTGATGTCAATGCCAACCTCAATGTCCGCCCCTTCTTGGGCTTATATGATCGTTAAGTTCGAACGTTTTGGACCGTGCAATTCGAAAAACATTTGGTTATAATGAAGCTTTCAATGTAATTAGCAATTATCCACAATTCAAATCAAGCATCCTTGATATTTGACAGTGTGAGTGGATTTTGGATTTCAGCGAGGAGTTTTTCAGCTCCCGAGTCCCAAGCATCGAATTCTTAATGATAAATCATAAAAACGATGAAAGCACTGATGTGTTTTATTACCTTTGGCTAGGGTTTGGCTCCAAGGCCAATGCTGATTAGACCCGCCGGACCTCCAATCAGAGGACCGATAGTCAGAGGTCGCGTTCCTACTCCGATGCGTCCGCCATATCCACCAAGGTTCATCGGTCCCCAAAATATTTACAGAGTTGTTTTACCTCATGATCCACGTAAGTGTTCGCTTTTTCACAGGCAAGCATATTCGCTAGAACAATTAATTCATCAATTCCTAATCAATTAAATCATTTGTCGTTTCTTTTACAGGATTTGGACAAATGTATTAGCTTATACAATTCTCTTACCATCTTGTTTATCAAGTTGACATATTGTTGTAAAATAAATGCCATAAGACTAATCGAACGTTATAACGTCTTTATTGGGTCAAACTCCGTGTATCGAGAGTGTTATTACTTAAACATTAAATTTGACCATCTATTAATTAAGATTTATTTATTTTATAGCTGGTGAACCAATGTGATTAATTTTCTTAAGATTTTAATGATTTTAAAAAGTTGTTATTACTTGTACATTTTTGCGGATATGTGTGTGTGCGTGCGTGCGTGCGCGCGTATGTATACATTGTATTAGCTATACAAATATTATAAAATAAAAACATGATTTTTTTGCTTCATCTTCTTCTTCCTTTTCTTCAATTTCTTACCTTAAAAGCGAACTAATTGCTTAAATATATAATACCTCCAAAATAGCTGCTTCAAAGAATTCTCTTTTATATGATCAAGTTTTATGGTAATAGACGTATGAAAATATTTGAATGCGACTTTGCTATTTCAATTTTCCTTACTCCTCGTTTATAAAACCTACATAATAATATTGATATTTAATTGAAAAAATATTTTGATCACAAAGCATACGGTAATTTAATTTTGTAGATAATTATTATATTATATGTCGTACAAACATATAAATCTATAAATATCTATAAATTATCGTGCTTATCTTTTTATCATAGTAATATTATAATAAATTTATATCATTATGTTTAATTTTATTAGATATACAGTTATTAACTATCATCAACGATATTATTTTGAAAGGATATTAAAAATTGCAGATAAAGATTAGTTAAAAATATAGAAGAGCAGGAGAGCAAATTCAATTCCAACAGACACGCAGCAGTTTTACTTGATTAAATACTTAGTTTTTGTACAATAAATTTATAAAGTATCAATGATTTCATCTAACTAACTATTTTTTACCTTTGGTGAATTAATATAAATTCTCTAGTTTTTAGCAACGGGAGACTTTTGTACATTTTATTTTTTATTATACTTTTGTTTTCGTTCAATTAGCATAACTCATGAGATATATATAATGAAAAATAAATTATTAACATTAGACTTTCGTGATAGATTTCGTAATGATTTGTAACGAAAAAATGTAAATATAATTGCAAATAGACCGTGTAATTTAATACATTGACATGATCTATAACACAACGTTTCTTTCAATTTCATTCATCCCGAGCCATCCTATTCTTCAATCAGATTAGATCTAAACGTGGAAGGTTTGCGCTCGACCTCGGACCAATAGGCTTAAAAGAATTCAGAAGCACGAGGATCGAAGTAAAGGCTGAGGCCATTGTAGAATTTTCATACAGCAACCCTTCGTTAACTGGACAAGAAATGACCGGCCATCCATACGCCGACTGTCACATCATACAATAACGACTAATTATAGAGCGTAGCGGGGGTGTCGGGCGAGCTGTTTGACGCTGATAAATTACACGCTCGACTTTGAGGATTTTCAGAAAATCTAATCGATCATAACCATTGTCAGATTCTTCGATTATGGACAGTCGATGCTCCCAATCCCTTAAACCGATCTTAATTCAGTCGCTAATTTATCAAGTCATACCATACGATATTGATAATACAATCTGCTCGATTGTATTTGTCTCCTCGATGATTTCTATCATATTGGAAAACCTTTTGCCAATGTTGATATTATCGCTCGAGAGGCTAACGACGGATTTTCAGCGTAAATACACTTTGGTCGGCAAGACATTGTCTTTTACCTTCTATTATCATTTTATCCTTCTTGACTATCCATATTATCCAAACAGCATATCTCAATGATGGAGCGATAATCCTTTCAGAGCTTGGGTTAATCTTGTTAATATGATATCGTTATATATCAGTTGATAATAGACATTTTCTCGAAAGAAAAATCGTTCATATACAGACCTTCGACATAAAAAAAAAAAAAAAAAAA
>NW_011948521.1:0-4492 GCF_000503995.2 Ceratosolen solmsi marchali
ATATATATATATATATATATATATATATACTTATTACTAATCAACTCCGAAAGTGATTATTATAGTCTAGGTTTTCATAAGTACTGTCCAGACTCAAAAAATACGTGTTCGATTAAATAAATAGATAACATAGTAAGGTATTTGAGGATATTTATAAGGTACATAAAATATTTGTGAAAAAATCATCTAAATAACTTCCTAAAAAAAAATTATGACCTAGTATTTTGAATATTAAAAGTTTAAATTTACTAAAATATTATGTAATAGAGAATACTGAGTAATTAAATGAGTTCATTCTTAATCTCATAATCGTACACATCGATTTACTTAATTTCTGAATTCTTTAATTTGGACATTATTATAAATTAATGATTTTTTTTTAACGTTATCTTTACATCAAACTAGAAACCAACATTGAACAGAAAATCTTTTGTACGATACGCTTGAGTAATCCTTACTAAAACTATAAATTTTCTATATTTCGTGGAATATTATTAAAAGACAATTATCGTTTCTATATTTTTCAAAAAGATTTTTAAATAATTTATTCAAATTAACCATTATTCATGAATTCATAGCATTAAATTTAGTCACTTTACCAGCTAATACTTATTTCTTTAACATTATTTTATATATTAAAAAAAAAAGACACAAAGTTTAAGTGTATAAATTGTTTAAATTATAATAAAATAAATGAAAACATTCTGATAAAAAATAAAATAGAGAATTACATCGAATTACAAATTTTACTAGACATGGATGAAGCAAAGAGAAATGAAAAATGTATGGATGGACGATCGTCATTCAACAGTCCCTCATACACTACGAAAAACAATTCACGAAAACTCAGAAAGACCCGCATGTCTTCACAAAGTTGAAAAAGCAAATCTAGTCAGTACATATGTGTAGGCGCATGTTTATTCAAGTGTGCACGTCGGAAGGAGAAGACGCGTCTACTCCATCAATGTTTGCCAGCGTGTCTGAGCCGCTGTAAGCGGAAGTGAATGCCACGACTATCAGATTCACGACACTAGAGTATAAACTCCGTACTGCTGAAAGTTCTGAAAAAAAAACTTACGACAAAGCACAATGTAGCTAAGTTGTTGCCATTATGTATTTTATTAATTTATCAATAGGATTGATCAAAATTATTAACGATCTTTCTCAAGATGAAATTGCATATTTCAAGCAAAAGAGCTTTTATCAAAGCTCAAATTTGAATAAGTTTACAACGATAATTGTATTTAGCAATTAATTGAGTTAAGTTAATATCTGAATTCGTAAATTATATTATACTGACTATTTATGATTAATTTGCAAATGAAAACATTATTATAATAAAAATACATTATTACCTTATTTTTAATTATTAGTGAAAAATGTATGGAAATAGTAGTCAAAAGTAACGAGTTTCTTTTATTATTTATACGAACGAATTATTAATCGAATAAATACGACGAAAAATTTTTTAAAAAACAGCCCAATAGATATAAATATAATGAAAACGAATGTTATGTTAAATAATAAATTATTACAATTGTTGAGAAACGTCTAAAAAATAAAGCAAATAAAAAAATAAAGCAAATAAAAAAATAAACCTAATATTTATAATTATTTAATTATCGAAAACTATATATATACATATCTTATGGATTTTGTGTCCGTTAAAAAATATGGCAATTATAATAATTTAATAATACTTTTATGTAGCATGTATAAAATGTAAAAAAGTATGAAATAAGCGGAAAAAAACGTATATCCGAACATATGAGGCAAAAGAGAGTAGATGATACAACAATACATTTATCATTATTAAATCTCAAGTATTGAAAATACAGTTCAAGTAGATCTAGATCTACGTAAACGAGAAAAATCTTTAGTATAAATTCTTGATTGTATCTTTCATCCAATTGATAGTTTTTCTTTAGAAAAATATTTGTAAATCATTATACTATTTTAACGGCATTAACTTTGATCATAAATCACATATTCATAACTGAAACTTACCATTTTTATGCATACGTTAACGATCGTTTAAAAGTAATCGAATACTCTTTTAGCATTTAAGTAATTTTCGAACGCTAATTGTATACTGATTAATTTAAAACTAAACTTTTTTTGCTCAAATTTAATATGTGTACATACATAATCAATTGGCATTAAAAAAATATAATATGAATAAATTCATGTCTAATATTTAGTTAGAAGCATATTAAAATTATTGTGTGTTTAAAAAAAAAGGCATAAAGACATGTATAGAATAGATGTAATTGAATAATATGTATAATCTTCTACTTTAACAAATGAAATAGATGTGATTTTGTAAAAAATGCTTAAATATTTTACTTATTTTTTTTTTTCTTTGAGATATGAATGTTAATTTTTCATGATTCAATAATCAATCGTTTCATAAGTGCTGTAAAAAGTTATTCTATTCAATTGTATTTAAGCAACATATGCTTGTATCACAGGCAGATCAAGGTTCTATATTGTTTGTCTCCTAAATTAATATTTAAAATGTCAACTCAAGCCCAGAGGTAAAATATTTCAATATCCATGAAATATAAATTTTTCATTGTACTTCCATAATGCTAATCCTAACTTCCCACATCATTCAATTGCTTACGATAAATTATGAACTTTAAATACCTCAAAAACAATTAAATATTTATAAATATAAAAACAAAAAAATGACCAGATATTAATTATATTATTAATACTGTAGAAATTTCAATTATTAATGAATTGGATCAAACAGTTTAAATAAATACTGCATAATTTATAGGAATAACATTTTATTTGGCTTTGAAACACTATTATCTATAAATAAAAATGCTTGTCTTACGAACGCTCGAACGCAATTCGTCTAGAAAAAAGAACATTATATCCCGTGGGATTTAGAGTGATAATTAGCTTTAGGGATACCTCTATCGACTATTTCATTCCGAGCTTTTCGATACGTTTATTTGCGTTGAATGATGAATCGCCCGTATTTCATAGGAATTTCAAGAAGAAAATAAGGTGAAAGTATTACATTGCTTTATTACAATAAAAGGAAAAGAAAATAAGTAGGTAGCCACTTCGATTTCATTAATATTTCACTGTATTTGAAAACAATTTTAAGAGTATTTGAAATAGCTTTATAACTTATACATATACATAAATTCTTAAAACAGATGAAGATAGTTAATAATAATAATGACATACGATATGTCAACTATAATATTATAACATATTTTTGTTAAAGAAATTGAACAAGTGATATAATAAAACATATTTGATTAAGCATATTGATGGACAATAAAGTAATAGACGCATGGTGAAAGCTAAATAATAGAATATTAAAATTTAATTTTAATATTACATTTTAACAAATAAGCATAATTTGTAAAAAAATTTATAAATAAAAATATATCAATTTTTTATAACTATATGATTTACTATAAATTTTATGAGAAAAATTTGTATTTGTTCCCAATTTCACTAATGTTTTATTTTTCCTTTTAAACTTTTTTGTATACATCTACATTAATGAATCTTCGTATAAAATAATAAATTACACGTTAATAATGCAAGAAAATTTAAGCAGCTAATGTAAAAATATTGTGCAAAGTTTTTACATTTTGCAACAAATATTTTCTTTGAACTAATAAACAAGTTTATCGATTACTATGGCTTAATAGCCGGTACAAATATTAATTAACGAAGATTCCATTTTATAAAATTTAATATAAAAAAAATGTTCGCTCAACCCTATAATCATCGATTGAGTAATTAAGCAATGCCCATTCCATTAAACTATTTATCAAATGCATATGTATGTTAACAAAAAAAAAAGTTATGTATGTACAAATGTACGTGTAAGATATTTTTAAAAAGTAGTATTCTATTAACATTACTATCAATCACTTAAAGTCAATTAATAACTAAAATAACAAAAACACTTACTAAATAACTTACGAAATAATACAATAATTAAATTACAAACTGCATCTTTGATATAAATTTTTTTTATATATCTTATTTTTTCTAAATAATTTGTAAATATTGATCGGACAATGAAGAAGTTAATTTGCATATGAATATATTATATTCATTAATATAAAATAATAAATTACTAATTATTTTGTAAATATAAGATGAAAATTCAATATTCTAAAGTAATCTGTACAATATTCTTCTATTTGTTTATTAGACGATTAGAAGAATTAGATCGATAAATTTATTAGAATTCTAATTGTTTATTGGATTGCTTGTTTGAATTTTTACATAGAATTGTACTTTATTAAATGCGAGAATTTAAATTGTGAACACAAAAATCACACATATTATACTTTATATCCTACACCTATTAGCGAGTGAATGAAAGAAAATATATTTTAATACATTACAATTTAATTGCATGCAATTGTAATTTGTATGCGCTTCCAAATATGTTTGTTTAATGTGTTGCTATTATTTACATAAATAATTATTAAATATGGTACTAGTT
>NW_011948520.1:0-4507 GCF_000503995.2 Ceratosolen solmsi marchali
ATAATATGTTAATTTTTATATCAATAATGACTAAATGTAATAAATGGACAATTTCTAGGTTAAGTGTATTTCTAGGCAAAGAAGCTTTAAATTGACTGGTCGTATAAGGCATTCTTATTAGTATGCGTAAGATGGCACAAGAATTCTTTTTTGGATGTGGCGGGATTCTTCATCGAGCGTTAATTTTTATGATCAAATTTGGATGGAGATCGCGCTTCCGACTCCCGATACTTATTGTCGTCGGAATAGTGGCGGTAGATGTGAGGATGCAACTTGATATTGATCTCGATTTCTAACATATATAATTTATTATAATAAAAACTTATAACTTATAAGACTGTTTTTTTAAATAAATAGTTTATATGAAAAATTTTGTAATATATTAAAATTATAATTTAAGAAAGATGAAATATTTTATCTAGTAATATTTTGTAACATATTTTTGTAATGAATTTATAATTTTAATAAATATGAAACTATTAATTTAAGACTATAGCTATTGAAAATAAACTGTATAATACAATGATAATTTATTAATTAAATACTTAGACTACATATATACAAAATATCAATTGTATTCAATATTTTCTAAATTAAACTACTATAGTTATATTAAATCATAAGCAACATAAATGAATATATTTCATATTATAAGTATATGGTTTTTTTATATATAAATACATATCTTATGTACGCATACAACCTTTATATTAAATATGTTTTATAATATACGCATATTGTATGAATAATTATTTTCTATTAAAGTCAAAACTGCAATCTTTTTATATAATTGGTTTATTATAATTATAAGTAGAGAATATAACATTTATTATTTATTATACAAATAATAATAAAATAATATATAATTAATCTGTTCATAAATATTATCATATGTACGTTAGATATAATTAATATATAAAAATAAAATAAATTTTATTCGTAAAAAGTGTTTAAATAAGTTTATTATGATAATATAAAATATGAGAATATCAAGAAATGTTTTAAAAATTAGATTTTTTATATACATAGCTTATTTTTTAAATAACATTGTCAAAAATAGTTTAAGGTAATAATTAAATTTTAAATATATGAACAGGAATGAAGTTATACTTAAAAAAAATATTTGTTTTATAATACTAGGTTAAATAATTATTTGTAATATAAATTATTTTTAATTTGCATGCAATGAGCCTGTAATAAGCAAGTAACTACTATTTATGATTATACTAAAAACTTTTTATTGTCATCATTATGATAATTTATTCTTAAATTATAAATCTACATAATTTTATAAATATACTATTTATTATTTTTATATTTTGTCATATTGTATTTGAATGTTAAATAGCAAATATTATATAATATAGAAATAGTAAAATTTAAGAAGTAATTAAATTTAGTTTTGATTAAAAGATGATGAGATTGAGTAAATACAATAATTTTAAATATTCAATAATTATTTTTGAAATTTGAAGAATCGCTAATTCTTAAAAGTTTATAAATAAAATATGAAAAATAAGTATATTACTTGTTAAACATATTACCTGCATATATTTTAAAAATGAATAAGTGGAAAAGCATGAAAATTAAAATAAATATTAGATCGTCAGAAAATTCTTAATACTTATAAAAACTAGAAAATATAGCTGAATTTTACCAACTAAACATTATTAAATAATATTATACATGCCTTTACTTTTAACATTCTTATTTGTACAAACTGAAACCTGAAGTAAAATAAAAATAAAATTTAATGTAATTGACAACTAATAACATACAAAATATCTGACTTTAATATTGACATAAGAATAATTATATTGTTCAAATAATGGATACTTACAATAAATTTAATATTAAAAAATAGTTATATATCAACAATAATACTAATAATATATTTAACATACATATTTATAACTAAATTATTTAATAAAATTAGAATAATATATAATGTATGTTTTATATAATATATAACTTACATATTTAAAAATTTAAAATTATTATTTGTATATGTAGTTGTAAATTGTATGATTATAAAATTATTTTTAATAAAAAATCAAAATTATATGTATATTATAAATATATTACTTTATGTAATTTATGTATATTGTATTATATTTTTCTTAAAAATGAATGTGGCTCAATAAAAATTCTGTAACCAATAGTAATATTTGGTTTATAGTTTTCTGCTAATGGTTGTTAAATATTTAAGTAAACATAAATTATTAAAAATAATACTTTTAATAATATATTCATAAAATAATGATGTACAAATGATTTCTATTATTTTCAATGTAAGCTATATATAAACAAATCTATTTTTAATTTTTTTAATTTCAGATTAAAGTTTATCGTTTTTCTTAAAACAGTTGGTATTCTTCTTCTTATTATCATTATTTAGGATAATTAAATATTTAAATATTTGTAATATGGAATTATGGATTTTAATAAGTTATCAATTAATAGAAAATAAAGTTTAACTAAAGAATTATAATACAGTAAACAGTAAATATGAAAATTAAAAAAATTTATTTTTATTAAAATTTATTTTATTATAAAAATTTATTTATTTCAAATACTCACATTAAAATATTAAAAAATGAATATATACTTTATAATATCTTTATATAATTTTACAATGTTTATTTTGAAATAATTAAATTTATTAACTTTTTATTATATATTAATTTATAATTTTTAGAAGCAGAAAAAATTGCTCTAATTAAAGTTGTAAATTGCACCATAGAAAGACCAGAACAAATGAACTTGGATACTACAATTGGAATAACATTTGCTGAAGGTAATATTCTATGTAAAAAAAATTTTACATTGTTTATATTTAAATATTTGTTAATTTAACTGAAAATTAATGAACTATTTGAATAATAAAAAATTAAGCACGATTGTATTATCGAATATAAAAAATAAGTTTGGAATGAAAATCATAAAGTACTCTTCATTATCAAATACAATTTTTTACATTTTTTAATATTAATAGAACTTAAATGAAAAAGAAATTTCGTACATATTTGAATGTAATCAATAGTATCAAATAAAAAATTGAAATTTTGATATCGTAACTCAATTTTCAAAAAGAATAATATTTAAAAAATTCTTCATTTATCTGGTTTATATTACAAATCCGAAGTATATCAAACAATTTGATTTAATTACAATTGTGTGTAGGTATAGTTTAAATTATAATAAAAATAAAAATAAGAGATTTATTTATATTGTAGAGAATGATTCCATTTTTTTTAATATAAATTGTAATTATAATTCTTTCAGTAATTATTAAAGATTATTATTGGTTAATTATTATTGATAATTTAAAAGAATATTATTTATTAAAAAAATTTTTCATATAATCATTATTTTTGAATATCTTTAATATTAACATGAAATTTTAAGATTCTATTCAAATGAGTCCTGGAATTTCATTTCGAAACAATTTATAATAAAATTTATAAACAAAATATAAAGTTTTATTTTATTTTTGAATAAAAAATATATTATTTAATATTAAAAGTTATATGAGTTAATATTAAATATTATATGAGTATGTTGAATATTATATTACGATTAATATATTATTTTTTCAGAAAATTTACAAGCTACTCTTAAACATAAGAATGTGATGTTTTTGGATAACAATAAAAAAAATATTCTAATATATGATTTAGCACTTTTTAAAAACATGTAATAGAATGTAAATAATATTTTGATGTTTATCTAAATTGTTTATTTTTAATAAAGTAAAAGAATCGTTTATTAGAATTAAATTTTCAGTTTAAAATTTCTTTTAGTTTGTTAAAAGTGATAATATTATTTGAATACATTATTCTATAAATGTATGTCTTTTAGTTTGTTAAATAAGATATGATTACTTGATGCAATTATTATACAGATGTATATTTTTTACTATTTTATGTATTCATTATTTTATACATATTTATTAAGAAAAACAACAAGATATTTAATACAATATTAATTTTAAGTTTCAGAATAATACCATTTAACTAATTATAAGATATTATCTTTTCTCTCTCTTTTTTAGTTATCTTAAAAGTAAATCGTCCTGAAATTTGGATTAGATCAATTACTTGGAAAAAAATGAATTTCAAAAGTAAACCACATTTTTATACAACATTAAAAGAAAATAATTCAATATTTGATGGACATTCTCAAGAATATGTGAATGATTATTGTTTATTGAATTTAATTCATAATTGTCAATTGCTGGATAAATGTCGAGATTGAATAATTTGGAATGAAAACACCACTACTGGATATCCTTTTACTCATAAACTGTTTATGATCCAAGTAATAATTGCTGGAAGTTGAATTTATGATGTTCTTTAAGAAATTTGAAATTAGGTAACATAATTTTTATATAAATTAGAATGCTTAATACAGACATTTTAGATGCCTTTTGATTAAGAAAACCGAGTAATAAATTTTTAGTCATTATTACATTTAGTCATTATTGATATAAAAATTAACATATTAT
>NW_011948518.1:0-4629 GCF_000503995.2 Ceratosolen solmsi marchali
GAGAGAGAGAGAGAGAGAGAGAGAGACTATTTAATTTTAATCGTACAGAATACGAATTTTATAAACATTATTTTGGTAGACAAATATGCAACATTAAGATTGCACTAAAAATGATGTATTATGTTGCACAGGTTTATCATTTAAATAGAATAATTAATATTATTAAAAAAATTGTGGAGTACAGATTCACTGGGCATTAAACACAAGAATTAGCTACACTCTTATTTGAGTCTCTTTAAAAATTACAGAGCCCTCTGTTATTTTTAAATTGAATGAAGTCAGTATAAAATAGAATCTTAAGCACCTAGTCTCTTATACGAGAAGAGAAGCATGCGAGAAAATTATACAAACGAAGCTGATATGAAGCTTATAAAAACCAGATAGTATATACATTGAATCGTAACTGATAGGTATTCATATTGTAGTCCTTTTTATTCCGCCATCTTGAATTTGAACTTCAAGAAAGTCACACTTTACACCCACTGATATGTAACGATCCGCATGGTCACATTGCAGCATATACCGAAGCACATTTCTAGAAGTTTCCGTGAGCGTAAGATATCCAGAAAGTTACGTACAGAGTTCCTGCTCTTCTATTCCGTTTCGAAAGGTTATTTATTCTGAAAGTTCGATTTAATACCGAAAAGGGCATTTTATTCGAGCATATGAAGAAAATTTAAGTGTACATTGTGTTCTAATTTCAGAAAAATAATTGTAACAATTTTTTTGACGATTCATCTAGTTTACTGAGAAAATTGTAAAAAATTTCGTGTCTTCGAAAGTGCTAGTAGTGAAACAATTGGAACAGCAGAAATTTCAGTAGCATCCATATTCATTTTTAACAAGATTTCTATATTAATTTGGTAGATATTCTATTATTAATCTGTCTAAATTTATTCATTCGTAAGCAAAGTTGTATTTACTGATTTTAATTATAATTAAAACAATAAGTTTTGCGAACTAATTTGGAATTGTAATTATTAATTGGTAGACACCTGCAGTTATTTTTTTAAATTCGCAAAACTTATTTATATAAAAATTAAAATATATTACTTAGTTCATTTTGATGTAGAGTATTATAACAGTAGTAGTCATTAAATCAAACATAGTTACTATAACAGTCGATTAAAATTTTTCTGGCAATTTAAAGAAATGGCTAAATGGGGAGAAGGAGATCCTCGATGGATAGTTGAGGAAAGACCTGATGCTACAAATGTTAATAATTGGCATTGGTAAGTTTTTTTAATTAGTAATTTGAAAGTGCATATCAATAGATTCTATTAAAATGATTTTAAAAAACTCAATTTCATAAGAATCCATTAATTTAATTACATATTGATACTATACTTAAGAAAATGTTGTTACTTTAATCAATTAATATGGTTTATAATGTATATAATACATGAATCCTTAAAAATAATTAATATACAAGTGATAGATAAAAATTTTTTATTAAATATAAAATAATCAAAAAAAATTTTTAAAATAATCAAATAAATAATAAAATTATAATAGCTTTATAATAGAAAATATTTTAATTATTGGCTTAGATTTTAAGCCATCAAATTTTTCTTAATAGAATATTATTTTGGTATATGTTGATATATAAAAATCTTGTAATTATTACTTGTAGGACTGAAAAAAATGCATGTGCTTGGTCTCAAGAAAAAATTAAAGAACTGTTTAAAGATGTTATTATTGAAAGAGATGGATGTATGTAAAACAATTTATAAACTTCATTTATAATAATAAATCAATTCAAGATTGTTATAAATTTATACAATTTAAAATTCTTGGTTTTTTAAATTATAGTTAAATGTAAAATAATGGAAATTGAGAAATGTGAAGGAGAAGCAGTAGCAAATAATAGGAAAGGAAAATTAATTTTTTTTTATGAATGGAATATTTGTCTCAAATGGGTATCTCTGAATACAGAAACAGAAATTAATGGAAAAATTAATATACCAAACTTGTCAGAAGAAAATGAAATTTCTGAAATAGATGTGTGTAAATTTAAAGTATACTTTTAACTTTAGTTAAACAAATATTTATATTATTTTACATATCTATTCACTTATATTCTAGGTTGAAGTTATACTCAATACAAATACAGATGAAGGGGAAAAATTTAAACATTTTTTATATACAAAAGGTAAAGATATAATTAGAGAAAAGTTAGCAAAATATGTATCAAGTTTAAAAGAAGGTAAATAATTGTTCAATTTAAAAAATGTTATAACTAATGATGTAAAATAATATAGAAATTAATTTTATTACATATAATTATAGAATTTACCAAAGGAATGATCCTTCCTAAAAAAGATGGCATTGAAAATATTTCTAATAAGACAACAAGATTTAATCGAAATGTATGTTAAAATGTTTTATAAACTATTAAATATATTTTGCAATAAATTTTAATTAATTACTCATTTTATAGACCCCCACGAATATAATTATAGAATCATATGATTCGAAAGCTAATAACTACATAGTACAAACAACAACGATAAAACAACAATTAAAATTTATGTGCAGTGGAACAGAATTTTATAAAGTCATGACGATACCAGAGGTTAGTAAATAAACTACTAAATATTTTAACTTTAAAGAAATTTAACAAAATTTTTAAAAACTTGTATAAAATTTTATTATATTATATAATTATTTAATACACAATTTTAAATACAATATAAAATATTGCTTATAGTAAAAGTATATTTTAAATGTCATATTACTGTTATAAAGGTTATATTTTTTATCAATATAAAACAATTTTTATTGCAAAAAAATAATGGTTTTTATCTTTACATTTTATTTATTATAGTTTGTGATGGCTTTTACAAAAGGTCCTGCAAAACTTTTTGCAGAAAAAGGGGGACAGTTCGAATTACTGTGTGGAGTTATTACTGGAGAATTCGTTGATCTTACACCAACAAAAATAGTACAGAAATGGAGATGCAAATCATGGCCAGCAGGTCATTATAGTGAAGTAACTATGGATATAGTTGAAAGACACGACCATACTGAAGTTAATGTAACTCAAACAGCAGTTCCTATAAAGTAATTATTATTTGATTTATATATTTATAAGTAGATAATTGTATCAATATATAATTAATTTATAAACTACTTTACATTTAACCAATGTTTTATTCGTAACTAATATTATTATTAAATTACTATGAATATTCAATTAAAATAAGTAGAAGTTATTTATATATTTATTAGTTCATTACATTATATTTAACAAGAATCAAAAACCAATTTATTAATAGTTGGAAGTTTTAAAATTTTATGCTATTTTACTTTATAATTACTATATTTAAAGTAAATTAAATATGACACTCTGGTTGTATATAATTATATCTGGAATAATTGAAGCAAATATTACCATTAGTTCCATAAAATATTAGATGCTATGATAAGGTACATGGAAATAAAAAAAAAATTTATCCTAATAATAATTATCCGAGATTATATCGAAATACATTTAATTGTATGTTCGTTTTAGTTAAGTTTCCTTATTTCATTTATTCACTTTTAATGTAAATTTCAAGTTAATAAATAACCATTTAAGAGTTCGATATTTATCATACCTTTATTTTATACATTTTGATTCTAATTTTAAATTTAGCCTTTATATTAATGTTTAATTAATGTTTATTATTATTAATTAAATATTAAGTAATAAAGCTATGAATAAAAGATGATTAGGTATACATTTTATAAATTCATCATTAATTATAATTAAAATTTTAAAATATACTGTGATTTTCCTCAAGTAATAACCGAATATTTAATAAAATAATTGATGGTAATTTATTAATTAAAATTTTAAATAAGAAATCGAGTAATTTTCCAATGATCTTCCATTATCAAGAATTTTTATTTCTATATTTCAATTATGAAAAAGCTGTACTTGCAACTAATAAGTTATTCGACACAGAATATATTAATAATTCATAATATATTTAAAAAAGAAATATGATAATAAAGAAAAACTTACCAATAATGACAGAATTTATGGAAATTGAAAATTCTATCTTATACAGTTATTTTTTTTTAGATATAGATTTTCATAATTTAGGATATATAATTAATAATTAATATAGTTTAATAAGAAAATATACGATTAAATATATTAAATATTTCAGTTTTTTATTTATTTATTTAATATATTCAGCTACACTCAGATTTTATCCAGTCAGATTATGATTTTATATTATAAAATATTTGAGTACTGAGAAATGTTATATACACAAATGCATATATCCACTTACTTTTAGTTCTTTTAATAATAAAAATGAAGTTATAAAATTAACAATTAAGCAGTATTACATGTGATGGCAAGTATTTAAAAGATGAAAATATTATTTATTGCAATCGTCGCACAAACAAAGATTCATACAATATAATTTAAATATCACAACTTGCTTAACTTTACACGTTATTTATATCAATTATTATTATAAATATTAATCTTTTCAAAATGTGTTATAAAATTTGTTATAAATATTCAGATTTTCATTTTACAATATTTACAAATATATGATTTATATTTTGTAAATATAATAAATGTCAATAATATAAAATAAAAAGTTAATAATGATAAAATCTATAATTTTA
>NW_011948517.1:0-4816 GCF_000503995.2 Ceratosolen solmsi marchali
TTTAACAGATATCAACAATATATAAAAACAATATTTAAAAACAATATATAAAAATGTAAATCCTTTGGCATATTAATTTAGCGAATAAATGGTTATTGAAAATAAGTACTTTTCATTTATTCAATTACCACAAATTAATTTTGTTATTGAAGTAGTATAATTTACATTTTGTTGCTCATTAAATTACATCCATAGTAGTAAAAATTTCAACAGAATTTATTTGCCTTTATATTTAATTATGATAAATTTTTCTAATCGAGGGAAAATAATTATTGTTATGGACATAATTTTTGATTATGCAATAATGAGAATATTTATGTTGTCGTTGGATAAATTTGTCGCTTGGGTTTGCGCCGTCAATTCTGCCGTTATATCAAAGTCATACGCATATGTATTTGCCATTATATTTGAAGATTCTCGTTCAAATTATATGCCTATCCAATATTTTTTAAGACTTTATCCTGAAATAAAATCGTCATCATTTGTGTATAAAAACTTATGTAATACATATTAGCACTGTTAATATTAGCTTAATAAAACATGTTATATTATCTTATACTAATAAATTACAAATCGAATTATTATCAATTTTCATCTAAACTGAAACCCATACATTTATTGTCTAATATTAAAGGATATATGTTGAAATATTTTTCCCTGCTTATCTAATTTTTGTATTTGAATTAAGATAATTATAATGAAATTTTACTCGTATTTATACGTACTTATAACTATTCAATTTAGTTAATCGATATCACACCAACTAAGATAATCCTCAAAGTACGAAAATGATTTCCCGGTTCTACGTCTGTTTCGTTTTTTGCTTACTCATGCTTTTGACCATTGTTGTAAGTATTATTTAATTTTACTTCTTATAAAGTATTAAGAAAAAAAAGTTATATGCAATGAAGTTATATGAAAAAAGTTATATGAAAAAAAAATTCGATGCATAATATAAAAGAAGTAAATAAATATTAATATATTGAAAAATTATATGCATTTTAAATAATTTTTTGTGTGTAAAATAAATTTTAATTATTTCAAAATTTGAAAAGGAAATTAAGAATTTTTTAATTGATGATGATATAGATTCTGCACAAAGTCAATATTTTTGTTATTATACGCAACCAATTCACACCATAAATAATTCTGAAATTTTTAACTATAGAAATCTGATAGTGCCATAGATGTAATCAGAGAACTATACAGTCATTTTCCTGAAGATTGTATTAAAGGAGCTGTCGCTGAATGCGGACATTATGATGATAAACAATTAATTCAGATGTGTGCGGTAGGAACCAATTTCTGAACAATAATTTACAATTTTTTTCGATTCACCAATACATGATTTTACAATATTTTTACAGAAATTTTACTTCACCAGCAATCTCAAAGAATGCTACGAAATAGGCAATTAATTGAATTCAGTACAGTAATTACCGTTAAAAATATTATAATTATCATTGAATATATTAATTTTCATCTGAAAACTTATTAAACGAAATATGGAAAAATACATGTGAACGGATTTATTTAATTTCTAGAAGAAATAAAATTCTTTTTAAATACCGAAATTGAAAATTCATTTTTAAATATAAATTTATTAATTATGATATTTATTCTGATTGCATTTCAAGTTATTGATTTTGTTTTTACTTCAACTATTATTTCTAATCATAAAATATCAAGAAATATATATGAATAAATACATCTGAGCCGTGTCATAAACAAATTCATGCATAATAATGTTATCATTATATTATCGGTGTCATATTGTCATAGTTAATGAAATGTATAATGAACTGTTATATACAAAATAAATAATATTTAATAAAATAAGAAAGAAAAAAATTGCATAAATCTGTCATTTTCTGTCAAGCCCTGTGGACTGGAATATTTTTCTTTAACCCTTTCATTAACCACCCAACAGTGTATTATTCATATTATGAGAATTAAAATTATTAATACCATAGAGTAATGACATTGCAATTTACTTATTTCATTTTTTTTCATATATTTTTGAAATTTATGGAAAGAGGTGAATAAATAAATTCGTATTTAAGATTTCTTTATTTAATGATTTATTCATAATATAATATTTATTCATAATTTATTACCTTTTAAAATACATCATTTTTAATCGCTCACTGACATATTATTACAAATAAACTACAATACATCAGATTAAATTATATTATTATAAAACTAAAAAATTTCCTTTAAATACCGTAAATTAATAAATTATTATATTACTTTAACTTTACTTCGAATTATTCATTTTATTTTTACTTGTATCCATTATAACTTATGAAGTTGTTTTTATTGCAGTAACTTTGGATTCTGATTATTCATAGCACATGCACTTGCAGTCTCCTTTAACGAATTATGCAGAAATTCTTTTATATCATCCGCAACAATATTTTGATATAAGCTTATGTATTTAGACAATAACCTCCTTTCTGTTTATATTTTTACTATTATTATTGTTATACTTTCTTCATATTCTTATTATATCGAATTATTATTATTACTATACCTTATTATTATTACTCAATTATTCAAATTCAATCGCTCCCATTCAATATGCAATTTTCAAATATTTATTCTAATAAATTGTTTTCTAATCTTATTGAGATTTACTACTTAATATAAATTTTATAAATTTAAGTAAGCAATTTTTTTACTTTATTCATGTTGTTAACATAGTTATTAATCCTCATATTATCACATATTAACCCTCTCAGCACCTAATGTTTCAAGCAGTTAGGGGATTTGCTGCGTTGATAACGTTGCCTTAGAGACTTCCGATCTACAAGAAAGTCATTTTGTAGTATATACAAGTGAAATATTCGAGCATTTTTAAGACCACAATAACGCGATCTAATAAAATCGTGTCTCGAATTGTCATGAGGGTATATCGAAAAAGCGACGAGGATCATACTTGGAGAGATGTAGCCTTACCATATTCTGAATTAATTACAGTACCAATTGGCGTGATAATTCTTTTATTTTTTTGTATTGAACAAAGGCAAATTTTTACAAATGTTTTATCTTTGCCTTTGTAACGTTGTATATCTGTCTTCAGCATCAATAACATTGATCATATATTGTGACAATAAGGTATTTATATATGTTGGGAATTAAATTGAGGTAAAATTTGTCATGATATTTGAATGAAGATTATAATTGTTATTTTTCGTCGAGCACGTATATAACTATTTTACTAAATTACCAATAGTTATTTTCATTGATTATATTAGCCCAATGAAAAAAATGTTGCGCATATGATGATCATAAAATTATAAATCTAATAAATGTAAATAATAAAATATCAACGTATATCTTTATTCAACAGATGGCAGATGACTAATTTTGAATAATTACGTATATAAATCAACGCAAATATTTTTTTGAATTAACAAATTTTTTATTTGAATTTAGAATACTTTTTCTACTCGTTATTACAAAGATAAATTTTAAATATTTTCATATACAAATGAGTAAATTGTAGTATTTATTATTATTATTATTATTATAAATATTACTTATTTTTATAATACTGTTATGAATTTAAAAAATTTATTCAAATAAAAAAATGTAATTGGATATAAATTTGTTAATTTTCCAAATCCGAATGATATTTTAGTCCGAATGATGCAATTAAAATAATATATGTTGCTTTTTTAGTTTACTTACTGTAGTATATATAAATTCTTCATTTTTCAGCTTTTTCATTCATCTTTCATTTTTATTAACATATTACGATCTTTATTCTTCATTAATTATCCGATAATCATTATTTTAAAGATGTTAATATATGATCAAAATTTTAATTATATTATTTATTTCATACAAGCATGATCTTGCTATCAAGAAATAATTTAACAAACGGAAGCTAATATTTCCTTACGATTTAAGAAAAAATTGTTTAATATTCAAAATGAGCATGTTTTAATTAGAAGGAAGATAGTATTTAAACAAAATATGTATATCATTATGGAAATTAAAGAAATATATAGCTATTGTATGAATTATCTATAAGAATCTATTACATATGTATTGATAAAAAACACTTTTGACTGTTTGAAATACTCTATATTATTTAATATTATGAATTACAATATGTTGATAAAAAAAATATATATATATATTTAAATTTTATATAATTCAAAATAGTTCTATGTTGCGTTTTATGTTTCAATTTTACTATATTGTGGTCTTCTATAATTACATTGCTCAGAATATTTAAGTTTTATTGCTGCCAAACTTGTTTGAAGCTGACAATATAATATAATTTTATATACAACTGCAATCTTATAATTTAAGGCCCATCATTTATTTTCACGTGCTTCCAAACATAAAAGTCTCGTATCAAGTGACTTTAAGTTATTATTTGCTACCAATCTGAATTCAAAATTTAATTAGCTCCAATTTTGCAATAAATATTGTTTTATTTAACTTAACTATAACATAATATATCAGTGACATTGTAATGACACATTGATGTAATCATACATTGATAAAATTGCTCAGGATAATAAAACCGATTATTATTTTATTGTACTATTGGAGTATACTTTGATTATAGTATTATAGTAGTTTAGAGTAGATTATAGTATACTTTGATACTACAGAATAATAATGGAGAATAACATATAGATATAACGCGAAGTTTGTGTATACGTAGCAGTTTATACATTAATTAATAAAATTAAATTTATGAATCATTTGAAAATAAATATTGTTTTTATTAATAATTTTATTAATTACTGAAAAGTACAAGTGCAATTTATTAATAATAATAATAATAATAATA
>NW_011948516.1:0-4903 GCF_000503995.2 Ceratosolen solmsi marchali
TTCTGCAGAAATTTCAAATATATGGATAATATATGAATAATCATATTGTATGGTAAGACATTACATTTAACTTCTAAGACTATGATTATATTCCCATTATTATGACCAATTTCTTACATTTTTGTATTAAATTAAATTTGTAGTATTATGTTATCGTTTATGAAGATTCGTTTAACGAACCATTTTAAAAGCAGTTAACTTATAAAATATAAGTTAAACTAAAATAATATAAATCTAAAAGTATGAGTTGATCAAACGATTATACAATTAAATTTTCTAAATTATAAATCTATATACTTACAATTTCACATTTCTTATTAAATTAAAAATACATTATTAAGTAAATTTAGAATAAAAAGGTCGTTAATGGATACATTATTAAATAGAAAAGCGATGTATAATTATATTAAAAATATTGAATCTTTAAAAGATATTTTCAGATATAATATTTATAATTAGCAATTAATTTTGTTAACAATTGATATAATTAATTATTAATTAATATTAAATTAAATAATAATAAATAAATGTTAATACATATTTTTATTTAATCATTTTTTTATAAAGTTAATTATTTCTAATTAATGTTTTTTACTGTATTATTTTAATCATAAAATCATAAAATTTATATTATTATAACAATTTAGTATTTATAATACTTATAAAATATATAAGGATTATATATAATAAATGATTTTATAAATAAATTTAACATCTTACCATACATGGATTAACTGTAAGCGGACTTTTAACAAAATCCCATTGTACAATAGAACGAACTTCAAAATACTTATTACATTTTTCTTTTTCCATTAAATATGAATCTTTTAACATCCATAACTGATACCCTTCTGCTGACCATTCCTAAAATTTATAATTTTAGTAATATAACAAATAAACCGAAATATTACATCATATAGTTAGTTAAATATAAACAATCGATACTGTTCAAGATTGAAAGAATATATCGTATATTATCATTTGGGGAATAATGCCAACGGCTATCATTTCAGTGGAAATTATTCAACGGTCATTGTTAAACGATCGTTAGAGTTTCGGAAAGGCCACGTAATGATTGGCCTCATTATTGCCAGCTATCAAGGGTGCCGCGAGGTTATTTGTGCGAGATTCTAATAACATTTCAAGAATGTCAGATGTATGAAAACAATCGAGTCGAAAAACATTTCCTAAAAATTATTGTAACTAGAATTCTGGGAAACCCAGTTCGTTCGACATCAGGCAATAGTCGTCACACGCAGTATTTACAATGTAATGGGATACCATACATACATTGTTGTCAAGTACGTCACACGTTGCCGCTTGTACAAGCCAAGCGGCGACGCTTGATCAGGAGCTCTTCTAGTCGCGAAGTCCAAGAGAAGAGTGAGCCTCCCAATTGAAGGCGCTGCCGCTAGAGCCGCTCTTTTCGATATTGTCATTTTCAAAGCCAAATACGGCGTCAAATACGGCGCGTTCTGATTGGAGAAACTAAGGCTTGAGTGTTCCTTGCGTGGGAACTCACGGAGAGAGGCCTTAAAAGTGGGGCGGACACAGATGCAAAAAAACTGTATAAGTAGAGAAACTAAGAACGAAGCAATAGTAGTTAACTAATTAGTAAATACTGCCACGACAATGAAATACGAATAATCATCACATTGCCATCGCCAGCCCTTTCGAGACTGAGATGCCGTAAGACGACGAATAAAACACCACATTACCATCGCCAGCGCTTTCGAGACTGGGATGCCGCAAGACAAAAATCCGCATTGGCATTTCGTCTGAGACTGGGATGACGCAATCATTAAACAATATAAAACATACTCATTAAAAGGAAGGGTGCCACTCAGTTGTTGATTCTTACAAAATCAACAACAAATTATAGATTTCAAGGAGCTTATTGTGTAGTGAAACATTTATCACAAGAACCGTTCCAAGCAATCGTATCTTTGTAATTAAAATTAGGGTACATTCAGTACATCAATAATGTAATTGTAAATAAAATATAAATAAACTATATTCATCGAAAACGCAATATATTTCTACAACCCTTCCACTTATCCCCTTCCCAAGTCTTTGCTACGGCGGGCGGCAAAGTTTAGCTATTGAATAATTGGCAGTTCGAGTACAATTTCGAACGGATACATTTATAAATTAACTACCAAACGCAGCATTTTGTGATAACGAAATAAAATTGTAATGAAATTTAAACAAATATTCGGAGCGAATCTAGACATATTAGCAATACTCGTTATTGCTGTACGACATATTTTAAGTACATACAATCCGTAAAAGGTACGATCCGGTAAAAGACATATCAACATACGTTAATAATTTGAAAGTTACTTTGAAGCAACGACAATACGACACACATTATAAGAAAGAAAATTCTGATATAATTGTTACTGCTTAGTGTAATTCTTTTTATACTATCGAATTTCACTGACATTTAGATAGAAGAAGTAATATAGCATTTTATACAATATATGGATTATGATATGGACAATAAGGAATCATAAAAGTATCTTTCGCTATCACCGTCATTTTATAAATAATAATAAAATCAGCTACTCAACGTGAGAGCTTTTACTTGCCTCGTTTAATGAATCTGAATGCAGATCGTATATATTTACTCAATAATATGTTTAACAATCTTTTTTACGAAAATAATTTCTATAACTAATATATTTATATGTATATTTTTTCATTCATAATGCTATCTAAACCAGATTTGTTGCAGCTGAATATGTAGTTATAGTATTCTTCAACTTCACAAAATGTAATTTATGTCATATTTTATGTAATATATAATATAAAATAACAACATAAATACATACCATTGCAATTACTCGAAATGGATTTCCTCGTAAAGGATCAATATTTAATCCGTAATCCCACTTTAATGTGCATAATAAGAGAGCTCCAAACGTACTCCATATCGCGACACCACCATTGGACCATGCCAATGCCATAGCACAACTATCAGGTGTCCACCGTATGGACGATACTGATCCAGGAAAGCCAGGGTAGTCGTTACTAGATAATGCCAGGTTATGCGATATTTCCAATGCGCCTGTAGCTTCATCTACATGAAGAACGAGACAGTGTGAACTAAAAATCAAATTTTTATATTTTGTTAATAATAATATATTAATTATCAAACTATTAATTTGTGGCTATAAAATAATGTATTATTAGCTTTTATGAAGATTTTATTACGAATGTCTTCCTTCTTTATTGTTAATATATTTATATACTATAGATAAAGATTATAATGGTTTTTAGAGTTTCATTTTATCAATAGAAATTTTAGCAATGTTTAATATAAACATAAATCTATTTTTCATATTTCAAAGAATTTCCATCCTTTTTTTAATGTAAAAATATTAATTTCTTTAATAAAATACATTATCATATATTTCAACAATTTGTTTCTCTGATGTGTTTTCAAGCATATATACCGGAAATATTCTTGGTACAATTACTATCTACAAATAATTAATTTTTATACTTGATCGGGATTAACGCAATTTCGAAGAAAAGTTACATAGGGAAAATTATAAGCTCGCAGACGCTTATGTTTGTAAACATTGATTCCATGAATTCTCAATTAGTTTACGCTTTATTGTTTTGCATTCTACAATATTTCTGCATAGCAACGACGAAAAAGAATGCTCGAACTTTTCTAGGCAGTGTACTAGACTTCTCGAATATTCTGTAGCCTTGTTCTGACATCAAAAAGACTTTTGGCCCAGCAACAAGCCTAAGCACTGCTGCCAACGTTGAAAGCTGTCACGCTAATATTTAAGAGCAGCTCGTCATGCACTGGCGCTCACTCTACTTTTACCAAACGTTCATATCTGTTATCAGCATTTCTCAATTAATCAGTTATCAGTTATTAACCACACAGCCACTAAACTCCGCCACATACCAGTCAATTAGTAATAATATATGCATGTAATTCTGCCAAACTCGGCAATAATAAGCTAGTAAGCCAACAGTGAAGCTATCAGAATTTATAACCATTTAAGTGCGCCATATCTAAACAGTCACGAGTGCTAAGTATAATTCAAAGGTGAATATTAAATTAGAAGGTCACGGCTATAAGGGCGGATATTGAAACGTTACCAACACGTGGCACTACTAAAAAAAGTACCAGAGATTTACACATCCAACTGCTGCAGATAGTGAATAACATCGCCACGTGAAAAATGCCGAAAGGATCTCACAGATTCCCAGCACCATCTTAGAATCATATTCATTGTGTAGTCTGTAAATAAAGAAAAAAACCAAGATACGCTGTATTTTAATATTGACTAAATGCGCCTTCCTCTTCCACTTGCCAGCAACCCTCCCTCCGAACATCACTGGGAGCATTTTAGTCTAATCCCAGACAATATTTGATATCTAAATTTCAGTACTTTACTTTGTTACATATTGTAATAGGATACATGTTGAAACTTAACCAATAATTATTAAATTGAAAAAATTAAATTTTTATAAAATCATACAATTCATAGAACGCAAGTGTAGAAAAATTAATTACCGTCTTTTTTCATATTAAAAAGAAGATTAGTATTAAAAATAATGTTTTCAATTCTTTAATCTATTATATATTTTTAAATACTACAATTCTTTATTGATATAATTTATAGAATTCGTATATTCTATCACTCATACAATTTATGTAATTTTAAAATTTTTTTTTAAAAAATAACGAATATTATCTCGCAGAATGACAGCTGTATCATTGTTATTAGATTTTATTAATAAAATTAGTTTAAACGTTACATCTAACTTAAATATTTAGATTAATTTTATTATGTGATAATATGTGTTATATATAACTATTTCATTAATAAAATAAGTAGTGTAGTGTTCGATTTAAAGGGTTAGCTTATGGCTC
>NW_011948515.1:0-5121 GCF_000503995.2 Ceratosolen solmsi marchali
ATATATATATATATATATATATATATATATATATGTATTTACAAATTAATTTGTTCATCATTTATATTAGGTGTATAAGTGAATAAATAAATGTTTATTATTTTTGCAATATACGTGCTATTCTTTATATATTTAATAATAATAGAATGTGAGAATTTTTATTTACAACTAACCTAACTATCCAATCTAACAATGAGAATAATAATTGTTGCCATTCTCATTTCTCATATAATAGCGAGTTAAGTTCATTACTTATTAAGAATATCCACAACTCAAAAGTTTCGGTCTAAAGCGTTTTCCGGTTCTTGTTATTAGAATACAAGAATGAAGAACAAGATATGTTAAAGTGAGAGTATTACCAAGACTAGTGGAAATAGCTTTTGAATCTAATTTTATTGGAATATTGTTTAGGTTAATAATTAGATAAAACAGTATCGTGATCAGATTTGTGTTATGGAACATGTATCAAAATGGTCATTTTTCATTGTATTTTTTATTTTTTTAGACGTTTTAGTTATTATATTTAATTATTTGAGTAACTAGATTTTAATGCAATGTTTTATGATTTCATTAGAATTATTATTATTGGATAATATTTAGTGTATACATTTGAAATATTTTTATAAATACATATGGATTATAATTTTTTTATTTTTGAATATTTAAATGTTCGTTTCAATAAAACAAAAATTAATTACTACTACATTTTATCCAATAATTATTTACATTAATTTCAAAGTAAAGTATTTTTCAATATATTTTGAAAGTTAAAAAACTAATTAGCGTTGATTACATGCTTAACCATAAAAATGAGTAATCTCATTAAATTAGTATATGTAATTTAGAAGTATATCTTATAAACGTAGATTATAAAAGAACAGAAAAAAATTAGTTCACATTCATAAAAAAAGTTCAGGCATTAAATGTAATTATAAACAAATACATTTAAGATAATTATATCGGTGGAATTAATTTAAATTCTTTAAATAGCGTATACTTGATAATAAATACAGGAGAAAAAGATGTAAATAAGAGAAATCAAGTCCTAAGGATAGTAAGAAGAGTTTTTAATAATAAGTCATTTATAGAACAATCCAATATGGCATAAAAAAAATTGATACAAAAAAGTTAATTGTTATTACATGAAGAAAAACAAAATTGTTGATCATAAGAGTGAAATATCATGTTTGAGAAAATTAATCCTGACAAATTTAATCGGAAGTATATAAAATTCTTTACGCACTTAATTATTAAAGGGATTAGTACATAAATTATTACTATTATTATTATCAAACTATTAATTTTCATATTCATCGAAATTAGAAATGATGTGAAACATTTGAATGTATTAAAATGAATTATAAGAGGCAGTACTGTAAATTATTTTGCATGATAAATAAGATATAAATGTTTATTTTAAGCTTTTACATTATAATATTATTTATTAAAAACCCATTCACAATCTGTAGAATATATTAAAATTCTTTTGTTATCATGATTTCGTATTAATAATACTGTTTTGTGATAGTTTAATAGCTATTTTATTTAATAAATAACTTTTATTTATTATATGTAAAATATCTAGTGAAAATTGCGAACTTATTTATAAATTTTTTAACAAGATAATTTATGTGTACATTTCATGAGTAAATTTTATAATTATTGTGTGGGTTGTAAGAGACTAATTTGAACTTGACTAATTTTCGTCAATTGCTCATGCAGAATATTAAATGTATAATATAGCCTGACATACATAGATTTTTTTCTTTGAATTTGTTGGTATATCAATATATATATATTAAATATTATAATTTAAATATTTAATATTTTTATACATTTTTTTATATCAAAATTCATCGTTTAATTCATGTAGTCTGTAGAGATTATTTTGTTAATTGTTAGGCTAAATAATACTAAGTTACTTAAGCTAAATATAATATAAATATTTACATGTATATACATACATACATACATATATATATATATGCGTGTGTATACACGGTATATGTACACTGTACATATACTGTATTTTAATTGAATGAATGCGATAAATTTATAAGTTTAAGAGATACTATATATAACCTGAGATATAATTTTGTACTTTGATTAAGGTTTTTGATTAAATGTATACAAGAAAATTAACTTTATAAATGTATATATTACGATTACAGTGATTGTATTAAGCTTGAAAAATTATAATTATCTCAATTTAATTAAATTTTAATATAAGCTATAAATTTATATACAAGGCCAAATAATCGACTAAAATACTGCGGCACTGTCCGACGGGTATCTAATTGAAAAAAGTAAAAACTATCACTCGGGGAGTATTGAAAGCCACGGTAAATGTAGTAGCCACGGACATTGGAGTTAGTAATACAAACTGCAACCCACGTATCTATCAACCGCCCAAAGGTTCGCTTTCTCCACATTAGATGACCGTTCAGGTGCGTTGAAGTCGGCAATCAAAAGCCCGAATTCCGGGTTTGTTTAAACCTTTACAGTACGGCAAACCTCTCGGATGTTCGTATTTTATGTAAGTTCCTACGGTGTTCCTTCATTTTCCTGCCTTCTACTCTCGTGTATTCCATCAGATAGAAGACTACTAGTGCTTACACCAGAGATTAAGCAATACTTTCACGTTGCGTAAGGTGGCCCGCCGACTTCGCGTATGAGGCATCCGTGAACCGGACCGTGCAATTTATCGTTTGTCCTTGCTGATTTGACGATATGAGTAATTGACGTTTTATATTATTATTGCCTTCTCCATATCATAGCGATTTTTTCACATTTTTGAGTTTGTTGATGAAAATTGCCGAGTGAATAGTTTCAGTGAACAAGAGTTCACTTGCTAAATTTTGTCTAACGAGCTCTTTAATATTTTAGCCGTTAGAAATCTCTATGAATCAGTATCAACTAAGTAATTCTTCATGTATACATATCATACATACATCTTACTTATTTTCATATACAGCCCACTGTTATCATTTACGTTTACTTCTTGTTTACTGAATACGTGACTTTATAATTATTAAAATATATAATATATTTCGAAAATTTAAATTGACAAATTCAAGATTTCTACCAAATAAATTGAGCATTTCAAATATTATAAGTAAATTCGTTAACAAAGGGAATAATTTATTTTATAAGCATTAATATATAATGTTGTTTTTAAAGACTTACCCATATGCTTGTCCAGTATGTGGAATAAAAAAAAGTACTAATAGTTAAATGTATTAAAATTCTAAAAAAATGTTAAAAAAATGTTAAAAAAATTATTATTCAATTGGTATTAAAATACATACTCATGAATAAATAATTGTTTTCTAAGTATTGTTTATAATAAATAATTATAAAAATAAGACTAAGGCTATGTAAACATAAATCATATTTTCAAAATAATTTGAATCTAGTTACACGTTCGAGTTTTAATAAATACTTTAATAAATTTTAAAGATTAAAATTAATAGAATTATTTCCAAATTATTTCTTCTATTTATGCAATAGTTTTTACTATCAATATTTATATATATACCTTTTTTTCTATTTTTATAGCAATAATAAGAAATATTTTATTATATTTGCATTATTTAATTTATTATAAAACATAAAATGATATACATTTTATGTATATTTATATATACAATAGAAAACATACAATATATACATATAAAACATAAAAAACATAAAAAACAAAAAAATTAAATTATATTTATTTAAAAAAAAAAATAAGTTTTACAAAAAATATTGATTCTATAAATAGATATTAGCTATCGAAGTAATTCCAAAATAAGGATAATTGCATTTAAGTAATTGAACTTAAGTGATTAAAGTAAGTAATTAAGTCAATCAAAGGACTTTTTTATACAGATTTGCTATTAAGTTGTTATTGAGAGCTTAAACTGTCGTTACAAAATTTTTGTTAATGATAAGTCACGAATGAATAAATATAGACAAACTGCTATATAGATCAGGATATAGGCATTACTTGGAATCTGTTAATAATGCCAACCGTATTAAATTCTTGCATTGTAAATAATTATTTATTCATTGATTGATTTTGTAAAATTTACTTTTTTTTATTTCGTGAGTAATATGTATTATTTCAATATTAGGTTTCTGATTATTTGAAACTAAACATTTCTTATTTCCTTTATAGTAAATAAAATTTTTAATTTGTTGTACATTTATAATTTTTTATAATATAATATTATACAATACGGTATAATTATGTATTATTGAACGTTCATTTTATTCATCTAATTACATTAATAATTTACCTTACTGTTTAGTATTTCATTAATATACGTGTTATATCGTTATGCCGTGTTGTTCCCGGTTACATCCCTCTTTATACAATTATTTGGTTATCAATAAATTTTATTAATGTTTAAGACAATTAAAACAAATTATATAACTAATTGTAATTAATTTTTAATAAGATAATACAAATAAAAATGAAAAATATATAAATTGTTGCATTTAATTTAATTTTTATGAAAAACACAATCGTAGCCTTTGTATGACCAGTACATATTTAAGAAAATTTCAGAAATGGTAATTTATTTAAAGCATTATAAATATATAATTTCAATAATAATTCCAATTGAGCTTAATAAAAAGATACATACAAATTAGTTATTATATAAATATTTTTCAATCATATTATTATAAGTAAACTATTTTAAAATTATACTTAATGTATCGATCATTATTACAATATATTATAAAATCAGATTTAATTATATAATTTTATAGTATTCAAAATATGTATCTAATATAAAACAGTAATATCTTCCAAAGCATATCATTATAAACAAATAAAAATATAAAATTGGATTATGTCTATTTCTGATCCGACTGTTTCAAGTTTGTTATAGAAACAATATCGTTGATTTTTTTTTAAGTAATATGAAATTTGGAAAGTATTTAATTTTTACTATAAATTTACAAATGTTGATATCATATTTTTTTAAGTTGAAACAGTATTTATTTCATTTTCTAATTGAAATATTAAATTTTGAAAATTCAGTAGATTTTTAATTCGCAAATCGTGCGTTTAAAAAATACTACTTAATTAATGGTATATATATATATATATATATATATATATATATA
>NW_011948502.1:0-6430 GCF_000503995.2 Ceratosolen solmsi marchali
AAAAAAACAAAAACAATTTTTTGTTGGAATATTGTTAAATGTTAATTTCAAAGAATATTTTTCAATTATTTAATAATACACCTTAACATTTATAGGCAAACATAATAAATGATCTTATTAAAATTTTAAATTATGTAAAAAAGTTCCAAAGCTATCTAAAGTTGAAATTTCACATATTGTCAAGTATACCATAAAACATTTACAAATAATAAAACAAATATTTAGGAATATATAACTTTAATAAAAAAAATCAATACAGTTTATATCGACTAAATACAAAGCAATAATCTTTTTTAATAATAGTCAGGTAGTTTGGGCCTGCAATTTTATTACAATTTAATAATGCATTTTATTTAGATTTTTGCAAGTATATTAAAACATTTACATTACTTATTATTACTTTTATGAAGTTTCAATAACAACCAGTATACATTAGTATTATTTGCATATAAATATTAAACTGTTTGTATATGTGTGTATATGTGTTACATTTGTATGTACATATTTAATATATTTAATATGTCTTCAACTACTACTACAAAATGTTCATAAATATGTAAGACTAAACTTATAAATAATGTTTTGATACACTAAGTTAACATGTGAAAATGTTAAAAATTTATGAAAATTACTTATTTAAATATATTTTAATTAAAATTCACTATTACCTATTATACATAATTTAATTTAGATAAAATAATTTTTTTAATATATTTTTTTTAATTCTACGCCGTTTCCAATAATTTATATTTAAACAATCAACTTATTAAATCTACACAGATCACATTTTAATTATAGAATTATGTATTAATTTATACATAATAATACTATAATAATTAACATTAATGCAGTGAATAATTTTTTTATTCCTGATAATATTTTAATAGAAATATTGGGATGTTGTTGCTGATATCTGAGCCGTCAAGTGCTATGAAGTATCAAACATATGCGAACTTTTTACAGGTAATAGGTAACTCATTGAAAATTCATATTTCTATAGCCATTAATATAGAAACATCAAACACAATCAGTGTCTTATGGTAAAACTTCATAATTTATACATTTAGTAGAATTGATACTTCCATTTTATTTGATTCTATGTTACAAAAAAGAAAGAAGTATTCAATAATTATAAGTGAACCTTAGGTACAATACGACATGCATAATAAGTTTATAATTATAATTTATTATCTCAAAAAATACTATTTCAAAAAAACTGATATTATAATGCACATACAAATAAACATAGTTGTAAAACTATAAGATTTGTAGAGGAGAGCAGATGTATCCCTTCAATTGATATTATATTGTTAGGTGGGAATATTCTCCCATTTTCAAAAACTTACTAAACCTGTATATAGATGTACTTCATTTACTTACATAATAGATGTAGGTACAAGAAGCAGATAGACGTGATTGCTACAACTCATAGATATTAATTGTACTAATTGTAAATTACTAAAAAAGCTGAAGTTTCCTCAAGTATTTCACTTTTAAGTCAATAGAACAAATAATTAATTCTTCAATATCAGATTCATAAATAATAGTCACAACGGATTTTATTTATCTTAAATATTACAAAAGTAGAGTGATGTTGTTGAATATAATTAGAATATATAATAAGAATATAATAAGAAAGCTTTATTAGATAAAAGCTGAAATTCAAGTTTTAGAAAAATCTTTGAAAAAACAAAATCGGTGATTCTTGATTTATAGTACAAAAATTATGAAACTGTTGAATTACAAAAATTTTATTCATAATTAAATTTAATATACTACATGTTACTTTATTGTAAATATAATTATTAAAAAACACTTAATTTATTAATATAATTAATATTATATAATTTTTATATAATTAAATTCAATTAAATACCAATTTAGTTATTATTCATTTTATTATCTAATATTATTATGTATAGTTAAATTATCTAAATTAGTACACTATTTTATAGATGCTAGTATACTATTCATTAGATTCATCAAAATATTATATTTGCACATATAATTATTTAAAATTACTATTGCATTCAATCCTTACTTATATTAAAATGAAATAAATTATAATAGTATAAAACTATATTATATTGTATTATATTGTAAAATCTTAATTTTTTACTATACTTTCAGTAAAAATATAAATAGTTGCTTCACAACAGAATAATAGAAATTAGGCACTGCTGTATTAGAAATATCAGTATTAATTTTAATTAATTTCATTATATAAATATATAATAATTTGACATTTTCATTTGTATTATAACTTACATAGATAAATTGTATTGAATAATATCAGTAATAATTTGAATTTCAAGTCAAATATTTCATTATTTAGCATATTTAGAATGCAATATTATTAAAATATATTATAAGAACACGATATTTAGAATTCTAAATTATGTCAAATAATACATAATATTTACATTTCATATACAATCTTTTGTGAATTTTGTAAGATAGATTTAAGTTTTGAATTGAGTATAATGAATGACTTATAAAATCAGAATAACAATCATATTTTTTTATATGTAGTAATTTATATAATATTAGAGAAAAGCATAAATAAATCTCACAAACATAATAATACTGAGATGAAAAATTATCAACAACCATTATCAAATAAAATGTGAAAATATTCCCCTTTCAAATAAAAATTTCTTAGTTAATATTTTTTATAAAGAACATATTAACTATCACAAATTGAATTTGTAAAAACAGAAACAAATCAAAATATGCAAGAATGAACAAATCGAATGATTTTGAAAAATAATAATTATAATGGTGATGATCATAATAATATGAACATAATAATACTTGTTTTAAGATGTTTATACAATAATTTGTCTGAATATAGATTAATTTTTTAGCGATAGCAAAATTAATTATGTTTTTATTATTTAAGATGAAAAAAATCTGCTATTGTTGAAATAAAATAATTAATATGGAATCATGGCGAAAATATGGAAAATTTTAGATATTTATTTATTTCTGTAATAATAAATATTTTGTGCAAAATATATATTGTACAATGCAATAATATAAAGAAAATATAATAATAATAAACCAAAAATAAAGATAAATTGTTAAAACAAGAAATTGGTAACACATGTCACTTCTATACTAGTGAATTATACCAATTTTTCAAGACGCATACATCAAGTTAATAAAAAATATAGAACATTTATAACATTCAAAAATATTATATAATAAAAATTAGAAAATAATAATTTTTTAAAGACAATATATAATTAATAAAAGAATAAATTTAGATACAAAAACATACGTTATAAGCTTTTAATAAATGTTAGCTTCTGAAGAATTGAAGAGTCGTAATGTACAGAATTGGAGAAATTCTTAAGAACTTTCCTTCTCGAAAATGTACAAGCCTTCTAGCTCTCTAATTTTATAAACATTGGTTCTGAGAATTCTCGAATATTCCAAAGCTTTACCTTCGAGTGTCCTATAATGTTGCAATATATTGCATAGCAACGTCCTTTGGAATTCTCCTACCTTCTAAAGTTTTGCTTTTACGAAATTTTCGAAACTACTAAAGCATTAGACTCGAACGTTCTGCAATGTTTTCCGCAAAGCAACACCCATATATTGTTGCCAGCTAAGTAAGCTGTCGAGTGGATATTTAAAGCAAGTACACCACGAAACGGCGCGTATAGTTACTGAACCAGGAAGCCAGTCAGTCATGCTAGTCAGCCAACCAGCTAGCTATTCGCCATATACTTTCAAGGTAAGGCCATCGAGGAAGGAAGACGTGTCTATTCTTAAGTTTTAACTTAAGAAAGAGCTAGTAAGCATCCGAAAAAGTGAAACTAATCAGCTACAAGGAACATTCGTGATGGTGGAGGTTCAATACAGAACAGGTTAAGGCTACTGTTTCTCTGTGACCAACCCACGTCTAAGGCATACATAATTGTTAGTCCTTACAAGATTAGCATGATACTATTATTAATATAGAACAACTATACTCACTCATAAGAGTGGCATAATCAGTTTCTGATTCTTACAAAATCAGCAACATCACGGCACATCTTGTGTAGTTAGACTATTCACTGTACAATCAGTTCAAGAAACTAAATTAACATGATTGAACATAGTATATACCCTTCCATCACATAATTCCAAGACAACAATAATGTAATTTTGAATAAACTTTAATAAACCATATTAAGCGAAAAAGTGCACACGGTATCAATGGGAACCCCTTCCACTTAACTCCTTCCCAAGCATCCGCAAGGGCGGACATCAAATCATAAGTCTTTCCAAATCCTCAGGAAAACAAGAGGATTGGCGTGCGTTTCATGATCTTTTCAAGGCATTGGTCTGAACAACAATGACATTAGCGAGGTTGAAAAAATACACCACCTCCGCACCTCAGTGCAAGGCCCAGCAGTGCAGCTAATTTCTGAACTCCCTCTGACAAACGACTCCCTTGCCCATCATGCTAATCATGTTTTAACCAAGCCTTTTTCAATTTAAATCCAATTAAAGAGGAAAATGTCGAGTTGTAAAAATTCATCAACTCCAACGGAGTGGCAATGAAACAGCTGAGGGCATTGGCAGTCGCAGAAGATCTGCGGCAATGCACCTCTGTATACCTGACCTGTCGACGGCTCGATCGTACCACAAGAAAATTGTGGGAGGCATCAATCAGCTTTTCCACCTCATACCCTCACTACGATCCACTAGAGGCCTTCCTAACTTCTCGGCTGAAGACACTAACAGAGATAGAATTAATAATCGATCAAACCAGAGCTGCAGTACGCTATCAATACTCCGTAAGAAGAACATCCAATACCTACCAGACATCAGCAAGAAAGCTTCGGGTAGTTCAATCGTCTTCAACCGGCAGAATCCATCTAAGTCAGTAGTTCAAACCCATTATCCAGATGAGATGATGGTGAAATCATCGACATACTAGTTCATTCCACCACATCATTGCTTGACAGTGCCATAGCAAGAATATCGTTAAAAACTACTAAGCTACAAGTTCGTCTCATTGACACAGGCTCTAAGCTTTCATTCGTCAACGAGAACCTCATCAGACAACTTAAGATCCCTAGAAAGTCTTCAATTATTAAATTCATAGAATTGGAGGAGCTCAAGTAACTCAGACACAAGATTCTGTATCACTTACTCTCTACTCACTCCACTCGAAAGCCATAATCATCATACAGGCTCACATTCTGAAGGCATTAACATCAGTAATTTAGAGTATCTTACATCTCGACCAATAGACGTCATTCTTGGAGCAGACATGTATGGGCAAATCATTAAGCCTTACGTCATCACAGGTTCTCCATCCATACCAATGGCGCAACTATTAATTTTTGGATGGCTCATGCTAGGACCAGTCAATTCCATAAGGACTTTTAAGTCCACAGCACACCATGCGTTTAAACATGAAATCAGAATACACTATTTATAAGTGTACTGACGAAGTTTTGGGTTCAGAAAGAAGCAAACTCAAGCGACGCTAATAAGCATACACTAGAAGAACAGCAGTGCGAGGAACACTTTAAGAGTACTCACTCCTGTGATTCAACCGGGAGGTACATCGTTTAACTTCCTCTAAACCTATCTGCTAACAATCTCGATAATACATTCAATGCAGGGGGTCGCTGCTTACTGAGACTAATAAGAAAGTTTTCGAGAGACGAGGAATATCACCGTCAATATCAACAGTTTATAAATACGATAATCTTATCCACATGACGAAAACTTCAGTGTCGAAGCATCAGATTCAATATTATCTACCACATCACGATGTGCTCAAACCAGATAGCATGACAACCAAATTAAGAATGGTATTCAATGGCTCCAGCAAATCAACATCAGGTCTGTCACTCAACGACATCATGCACACTGGACCCAATTTGAATCCAGATATATCATACGCCTTGATCAGACGCCAAGATATCAGATCAGCCGACAAAGATGACTAGGACCTTCGGAGAATCCTGTGGATAGACGAACAAGCGGCGGAAGTGCCATTCCATTTGACAACAGTCACATACGGAGCAAGAGCGGCCCTGTTTCTGGCAGTTAGAACATCACGTCAACTAGTAGAAGATGAGGGAGCCTAATTCTTCCTTTCCATGCCATCCATCACCCATGACAGATATGTACAAGAATCATAAATGACATGCCTTTGAGCTCTGAAGGACTTGATTGTCGTGTATTTTGTTGTCGATTATTTTGTAAATTGTTATCTGGATTTGACAATGTAATTAGTGTGTTGTGTCAATTGTGTCAACTCGTTGAGGGCCTGTACGGTGTCGAAGTATTAGTTCGATAGAGCGTACTTTTTCCCAATCGATTCTTTAAAGGCAGTTTTGTGAAGCGTGATTTTACGCGTGTGTGGCTAGCTTATTTAATAATATAAAGAGATGTACCTTGTAAACTGCCGACAAGGTAT
>NW_011948494.1:0-10899 GCF_000503995.2 Ceratosolen solmsi marchali
ATATATATATATATATATATATATATATATATTGAATTCTAATAATTGCCATATCTTTTCTGTGGATTCAGCTATTATATTTATCAAAATAATACTTCAAATATTGTCTTCTTATTAGTAACATTAATTTTCATTTATAATTTTTTTTGTAAACTCAGTAGAAAGTCATGCAGTATTATTAAGAAATGTACATATTATATTATCATAATTATAATATTTACAAATTAAAACAATTATTTTTATATGCTTTAACATACAATATCTATATTAATAATTTAACTAAAATTTTATATTTAATCTAATTTCCTTTAGAGACCGTTAATGAATCATTTATTTTTGTTAATAAATTAATTAAACGTTTTAATTTTAATTAGAATATATTTTTATGGACTCACTAAATAATGTAAGATTTGTTTAATTTTAAATTGTATTTAGATCTATTGTCTGTTATTGTCATTGATTGGTAATTTGAATGTTTTCATGACTTTATGGAATAAATTCATAAAATCACAATCAACTGTTCATTATAAGACATGTTCATGATCCCTATTCACTATCTATTTAGTAAAAGTTTTTAATATATTGACAAAACTAGTCAGAATTTATATCTATATTTAATTATATATTTTATTATAATTATTGCGTAACTCACTAATAGAAAATATTAAATTATTATAAATTAAAATAGAAGAACATAAAACATATGTCAATTACAAATTAATATCTTATAGTAATAATAATTTATGTTATTTTCTCGAATAAAATAATAAATTTTCTATATTATATTTTAAAATTAAATAGAATCGTCGAGTCAGAATAAAAATAATTTTATTAATATAAAATAAAATTATTTTTTATAATTACTTATTATGGAATAATAAAGGCATAAAAAAGTTTTAAAAAGGTATTATATGAATATATTATTATATTATATGTATTATATGAACACATTTTTTAAAATGCTAACTATATTCATGAATTAGATTAATATTAAATAACTAATTCAATAAACTGAGAATTCAAAATATAGTTTACTTAATAAATTTTTAATATTTTAAAGTAGTTCGTTAATATTTGAGTTTGCATTTTGTTAAAATTTTATTCCTTATCTATTCATGAAAGGATATTTATAAGAATAAGCAATTAATAATTTTTTTTTAACTAATTGCTTCAGTTAATAAATTCTTAAAATATAATTAATCTTAATTGAAGTATATTATCTACCGTATATATGAAACATTTTTAAATATATAGATTGGTATTATTATAAATTATATTTGCTAAGAAATTGTTAACTATTCATTAGAAAATATCTTGCATAAATATGTCAAGCATGGAAAATCTATAAGTTTACTCGTAGCTATATATAATTTTTACGTATTAGTATCTCTTGATAGTTATGTATATTTATTTGTTTGTCAAATTGTTGAAAAAATTATTTTACCATGTATTATTTCAATCTTATATTCTTCATAAAGTATTATTAATATATCAAATAGCTTTTAATAATGAATAGAAGTTTTTTATTAAAGCCTTTTCGCACGAACATCATTCGTATATATAGAAATATCGAAATATGTAGAAAAAAATAAAAAATAAATTTATTAATATCACTTAATATCTATAAAAAAATCATGAGTTTTTATAAAATTTAGACCTAACAAATAATTGTATTCTGAAGTGTATATTAAATACTTATTGCGTATTCATAATTATATTGTGTATTTACAAAGATATACATTTTTATCGTGTATCATACTATACTGTACCTGTAAAATGGAACTTTTTGAATTATTTTAAAGTATATTTTAACAAACATGTTTTCTACAATAAAGCAATAAGTAATTACTTTACAATTATTATGAGTCTATTTATAAATTAAAATTATAACTGTTATGTTCTTTCTTAGATCAAATGAGGTTTGAAAAAGTTAAAAAATTATATTCGAAAAATTCAGTATATTTATGATATAATTTAATAATCTTATAAATAATTGAAAATTAATAAAAGTATGACAATATCGTAACTATAAGTTGCAAGTTATATTTTTGCATAACTATAAGTTGCAAGCTATATTTTTGCATTACCGGCAATTATCTTAAAATTGAGTTTTAAAACTTTATAGCATATTTAAAATATAGGCACTAATTTTGATGGATAATTGGTGAATTGAAAATGTATTTCGACTTTCTTAATTTCATCTTGAAGTTATCCAAGTACTAGGATGCTGGAACGACTCTCTCTAAATTTACAGATGCCGACGCCAAGGGAGTCTTTAATATCAACGACTCATCTTTCATTCCCGGTGAAATTCAGTGATTTTTCACTGCGGCTCGCGTCGCGCTCCTGCGCAGGCTTCGGGAGTTTTGAACAAACGAAAACAAAGACTTTTGCTTGCGAAGTGAAGCTCCTGTCGAGGAAAATAATGAAAAAGAAGGAAAAAGGGAATGGCAAATTGCAGCGGTGCGACCCCCTCTTCACGTTAGAGCACCACCGCGGAACGGATCGAAGGAAAAAGGCTCGCGCGGGACGTGTACTTGCCGACTGAACCGCGAGATAGAAACGGAAAGCGAGAGACGTTCAGAATTTCAATGCTTTCGAGCGAACCAAAGTCGTGCTCGGAAAGTCAGGCAATGCTGCTTATGTTACTTTCTTTCTTTCTTCCTTTCATTTTCAGCTTTACTCAAAGAAGATGTAATCTCGATATATTTTTCGTTGTTACTGCTTATTTAAAGAGGAGTTCGCGAGCGCGCGAAAGAGAGACAGAGACAGAGGTAAAGAGAACATTGTGAGATAATTCAATAAATTAATTTCTTTTTAATTGAGATGTCAGCAAACAACGTGATGAATCAGTTGACAAGTAAGTTACACGCTTTCATTTAGCATTAATAGCACTTATTTTCTCAACCTGCAATTGTCGACAGCTTACTTAGGACTTTAACTCAACTAAATTTTTAACTAGATTTAATTAGTTATCAAGTTTTTCTAGGTTTATAAAGCACTAACGGAGAAAGTGAGGAATGAAGAAAAGCCGATGTAGACTATGTTTTCAATTCACTTTGATGTTAGTTTACTAAAAATAAATGTTATAAAATTCAGTTTATGTATTCTCTAAATCCTACTACTTTAATATATTAATTAACAATTATTAAAAAAGGTATATTAAATACATACAAGACTTTTTGCGGGCCAAATTGTTGTACAAAGTATGTATATATTAAAAAAAAATTAAATAAATCATATGGAACAAAAAATAAATATTTATATATAATTTTTATTCTGTAGTGAAACAATTTTTCGTAATGCATATATGTACTAAAAACAAATAAATTATTAGTAAAATGACCATAGATATGAATAAATTAAGTTTGAATTATCTCTATTTTTTAGTTTTCTATACTATATTAGAAAGTTAATATAGTTATTAATTTTCTAAGATCTAAAATTACAGTTAAAACCTATGAATTACATATAATTAGATAAATATTGTTCTTTAGTTAATTACAATTATTGTTAGAAAAATATTTTCAGAAAAACTGTAGACATAAAATGCCAACATCAATGCAAACATGTGGATCAATTGTAAAATAAGAATGATCATCAAAGGAATTCATGCTTGAATTATAATTTTACTCTACAATTATCAAAAACAAAAATTATTATCTTGGTATTAAATTGAAAGTAATAATTTAAATCGACAATAAATTTGAATACAGTAATAAAATTGCTTTAAAGTCTCAAGTGAGAATATACGATATTATAAGAAGGAATAAAATATTAATTTATTTTTAATAAAAATGTTATTATTATATTTCTACTTTTATTAAAATTATTATTTTAAAAAATTGTAATTAGTTTTCTTAAAACATTTCGTATAAAATTTTCTTTTATTTTACTAAATATAAGTTTTTATTGTTTTTTTTTTATAAATTTGATTATAACAGTCATTTAGTACACGCTAGAAAGAAAAATATATCAATATTCATACAAGAAATATTTGAAAATATTATAGAAAATTTTTAATTATTTTTTATTTAGAAAACTATATTTCATAACATTATTTTTATATTATAAAATTATATTTTAACTACATTTTTTATTTTATCTCTTTATTTATTATAGATTTTATTAAAAAAGTCATAATTTATTGCTTAACATATGTGTTGTACTTGTTATTATATAATGACATTTAAATAATATATTATAAAAATATATAGTCTATATACTATGTTAACAAATATTATACAATTTAATTGCTCTCCGTAATTTAAAATTGCAATGTAACTTACGATTGAAAAATTTATATTCAGAGACAATTGTTCTTAATTATATTTTTTATTATACAAGTGTTCAATCCATTATCCATTTATTAATTAAAATATATAAGCGGAAATAATTAGCATTTTATAATTTGTTTTGATTACTAAGAATTAATTTTTAGTTCTATTTATTGTTGTCTACTTTTATACTGTTGATATTTTTAACAAAAATAAATATCGAAAGAAGTGCATTTTAATAAAATTAAAAAATTTAATTTATGAAAATTTCATTAGTGTTGCTTTAATTGAGACAAACGAGATATTAGGCTCGTAAACTTACTAATTCTGTACGGATATGACATAAATACAACTGAGTATCAACTTATTAGTTTACTTGTATTTGTATTTATTTTGATATTTTTGAATACTTGCGTAAACTTTGGTTATGTAATATTAACAGAATTCAATATTTATATTGCAGTATTATTGAGGTATTATTCAGAATTTTTTAAATATCTGATCGATATTAATATTCTCAGTTAATTTGTGTTAAATAATACTGGTTATTATTTAATAAATTTTTAGTAAAATTTCGTAAAGTAAAATTTATAATTAGACAAATATTTATTTATTTTATCAATTCTGCAGTTTTATATTATATAATTTTACAGAATTATGTTATTGCAAAATTACAAACTGTTTCAATATTTTTGTGTGACTAAAATAATACTTCTTTTATTATAAAAATAATATTATTTTATTAAATTAATCAGAATATTTATAAAAACGATAAAATACTAAATATTAACAACTTAATTTTATTTATAATTCAAAACAGAAATTGCTATTACTATTAACAATATTATTATTTCATGTGAATAAATAAATTAACGTAATAAATAAAAATAATTAGTCTTATAAATAATTAAAGATATTAGATTTACAATTGATTGATAACAATATTATCATTATATTAAAAATTAGAAATATCTACCTACTGAACTGTAAAAAAATTTTTAATTTTAAATGTTTTCTGAAAAATGCAAGTTTGATGTAAATGTTTATTACTACACAATACGTTATTTGTAAAATCAAAATCAAAGTGAGTACTTCGCATTAATCAGATACGTAGTATCCATTTTAAAATAATCATTTCTTTAGAATTCCGTACTATTAAAATTCTCTTTTTTAAATTTATGAAGAGGAGAAAGAGATGATTAGAAACATAGAAGAAATAAAAGTAAGAGTCTGGATCCCAAAGAAAGAGGAGACAACAATTAAGAAACTATCGCAGAAACAATAAAACCACGCGAGTCGTTACATCGCATCATTCAGGTTTCTGGGGCGTGCTTAAGGGAGAAATAAAGAAACATCAGCATTTTTCACTTGGCAGTGGAGCAATTTACCTCAAGAAAAGGTGAAACAACGCTTTACCATCTGCACCTCAAATGAAACTGTTCACATTCGGATCACCATAGACGATTCTTCGTAACTTTTCTGTGCCTGTTATTACATCCAAGGATCCTTTACCGATCATTCAGCACGCTTGTATGTATGTATGAAATCTAGTTTTCTTAAATAGATATTTTGGTAATTAGCTTTTATTTTATATACACATCAAAAGTTGAAGGAGAAACGTCCCCGGTGGCCGTTTCTCTGCCGAGATTAAGACTTTAGTCTCGCGAGCTTTATACAGCCTAGGAGCTCTTCGTGAAATTAATGGGGCTCCCCGCCGATTTTCCCATTCCTTTTTCTCTATCACCCTCCCAACCGTTCTTCTCTATCTATCTCACGCCGCTTTCTCTATTCCTCTCTAATTCTTTTTCTCTTTATTCCTAATGCGCTAAAGTATCTTTATACTTCTTTCCTCATTAAAATCGCCTGTGTGTTTGTAAAGTTGGATACATACTTTGTCTATGCAAATGTTCTTACTTTTTAAAATTGTATTGTTTTAAACTTTGATAATTTTATAAAATGATAATTTATCGTCAAATTTATACTTTCAACAAGAAGTTTTGTAAGCGTTCATTCATTTTTCGTAACATTTTCTAATTCTTTAATTTTATTATAATTGAAACTTGTAAAGACGCAAGTGAATTATTTTTTCATACTTTTTCACATTACATTATATTTCGAGAACTACTGCTCTAACAGTATTATATCTAGAATATAATATTACATTTCAAATTATATTAATATTAATGTGAATTTAGTTAATTAGTAAAATACACATACCATAAATGACTTTAACAGAAAGGAAAGTTAAAATTAGTTTGGAAATTATTTTATATTTAATTATTAGTGTACTGTATTTGAATAAAATATTTTCAAATCTTTACTCGTATTTTTCATAAAATATAAAAATTAATAACTATTTAAAAAAAAAATTTTTATTTACTTTTCGATAATAATAAATAACATTTCATTGGATTTCAATTAATATTCTAGTTTTTGAATATTCCATTGCTTTGAAGATTAATGTCTACTCTTCGTAGTTACTTATGAAGTGGATTTCATAATTTACCATTATTTTTTTAAATAAGTTGAGAGAAAATAAAATTTTTATTATTAGCTTTCGATGCTCATTTATTTTTGTTAAAAGTGTTAATGGTAAGTACAGACTTCCAAATACTATTATTAAAGATTATATGTATAAGTTCCTATTTTATTAATAATATTTTAAGTAAATTTATTTATGAAAAGAAATATTTGTATAAAGAAAAAATCTATTCAATATATAGTACGATTTTTATTTTATTATTTTTTATTTTTTTAAATTATAGAGATTACGATGGATATAGTATTATTTTACGATGAAAATTTTTTATAAGAAATTTTCATATAAATAGTAAAATAAAATAATGTAAAAATATTACAAATGTTCGGTAATTTCAGAATAAAATACATCGACTATCGAGATAAAATTAATGAATGAAAAATTTATTTGAGCATTGCAAATTTTAATTAATATAATAAGCTATACAGAAAACACGAATAAAAATTTCATTCGTTTTACGTATATTTATACTGAACTGTGAACTAAGTAATATTAAAATTCATACTTAGGAGTGAGTAGTATTAAGCTTAAAATGAAAAAGAGTTTTATATAAAATGAAGTGCGAAGGAAAGTAAAGGACATATCATCACTTAATATATGTTAAATCATTTTATTTATTGTATCTGTTGTTTCATAAAAATAAAAAAATATATGACTGCATCGAATTTCAGATAGTGATGGACAATAATAAAGACATTGTGTGTATTTATTTATATAATTAAGTGTCTTAATTAGATCTGACATAAAAGTTTGTTTTTAATTTTCGAATGAAGGAAACATGAAAATATGAATTTTGGTAGAAGACTTTTAACAAAAATAATGACATGTGTACACGTGAAAATGAGAGTGCGTAAAATCGTCGTACGAAAAATGTATTTGTAGCGATATAAATGAGGTATAGAAAGAGGTATACAACGATTGAAGTGGGAGGAGCTGGCAAGTGATACGAAGAGTATGTATACGGGAGGGTGAAAAGACAAGGAGGAGAAAATCTTACGCGCCGCACCGCAGTGAAAATCCCTCGAACATATATAGGTAGTCGCAAGCGCTTTAACATAAGAATGGAAGTTGAACCGCGCCATTATCCGGATAGATCTGAAAGATATCTCTGGAGTCGAAAATAGCGAAAGCCACGGGGCTGGCTAAGGGGCTGGTGACAGATGCTCTGTATGCAAATTTCCTGTTTCCCGTAGAAAGACAGCAACAGCCCAAGCAGTCGTTTCACATTCCACCCCCGACGTTCCCTCGCATGCACGACGTCGTTTCCTCGGTTTGTCGACCCAACCTGCACCTGCCTTGAGATTCATCGAGTGCGTTCAGATGAAAATTTCACGATTGCTGCTAGGAGTCTTGCCCCCATTATTCTATAATTAAATCCAGAACCTAACTACATTTTTTGCATTGTAGCTAAATCAGTAATTTTCTTATAAAATCCAATCATTTTACTATCTCAAATATTTAAACAATTGAAATCTCAATTTTTCTCCAAATATATTTTCTGCAAATATATTTATATACATTATTTAATGTGGCTAACACGAGAAATTGATAATTTCTGTTACTAAATTTATAGTATAAGACATAGTGTCGAATTTAAAATTCATTACATAAATTATGCACAAGAAATTAATCAACTTATATATATATAACTGTTTTTTAAAGAGACTTTAATTATTATATTGTATGAAGGGCTATCATTCATAGGTTAATCAGTACTTGTTAGAAATTTATATATCTAGTATTATGTATCGTTATTTTATGAAAGTTAATTTATTTATCATATTTATCACTTTTTTATTATAGAAAAATATTTTCTAGAAAATATATTTAAGATTCATCTAACTATTTCATGTACATATAAAATATAGAACTTATAAAGTAAAGAATTGAATAAAATTCAATAATTTTGAAATTAACTTTTCATTAACTGAAATAAAAAATTATTATTTGTTACAAGTGATTTTAATTAAAAAAATGGTTGAACTTATTTAAATTGCAAGTAAAATATATTTACTTTTTGTTTTTAAATAAAAATATTTTATTTTTTTCAGATTTAAGAATGCAATCATTCAAATTAACAAGATTTCAATAATAGATTTAAGCTTAATATATTAAGTAATAAATTATTGGATGAAGTAATGTGTTTGTAACGGTATCAAATTATTTGTAAAAGATTAATTCGGTTAAAGATTGAAAAGATTGATTCAGTGATCATTATGTTCTCATGAACTATGTATAACATAAATAAGATGCATAAGTATTTCGAATATTATTTTTTTGTAAATTAAATTTAAGCTCAGAACGCTGCATTCATCGAAAAAGTTGATTAAATTAAATTCCTTGGACCAGTACACCATAAGTGTTTTGCGTTTCTTTCTCTCTTTCAATTTTTGTTGGAGGTTGGTTTCCAAAAGCGTTAATTAAAACAAGACGCGGGACGCTTTTTTCGGAATCAGTCGAAGAGAAGGATTCGTGGTGAAATTCGGACAATTTCGTACTCCTGGAATGCATGGCTGAACGATGTTGGTCCTGCGAAGGCTTAGTCAAGGGTTTTCCGCGACTCCCATTTTCTAAATGAACCTTCACATTCAATTAAACCCTGTTCATCTTAAATGAGAAGCATTTTATTATTTTTAATAACATATGAGTATTTGTAATAAGTTTTATTAAGTATTGTATTAAGTAGAATGCTTTTAATAATTATTGCAGTCTATGATATATTATACGACTTGTGAACTATATTTGGTAATGTTTTAAAAAGTATTTTATTGTTACAAATAATTTAAAGAATTGCGAATCTACGTTATATTTATCAGTTTGTTTCATTTTTATTTACTAGTTAATTTGATAATTTTATTTGATAATATATTTTTGTTTAAAATAATGAAAACTTATTATATTTTAGAATAATTTCTAATTAGTATTTCTAATGAAATTTCTAATAAGCATCATTGATATTCAAAATATTTTTAAGCTTTGAAGAAATTGATGATTATAAATAGCATTAAATAGAAAAATTAATTTTTACTACACTAACCTTTATGAAAAAAATATTTCTGCAAATTTTGTTTAATTATAAAATAATTTTAATATCCGTTGAAGTTACTGAAAACATTAAAGAATTTTCATTCATTAATAGATATTTTTACAGTATGAATGTGTGTGCATGTATATGCTGTATATTTTTTACTTGATATAAAAACAAGTAAAGGGGAAATATCAAAATTTGAAAAGTTTTATTACTTTTGAATGTATTAGTAAGGTTGTACATTCCATCAGTGGCTAATGCAACTCAGTATTTCTGGGTGCAAAATTAATATAATTAGTGGTTCGTTTGGACCAAAATCCCGCTGAAATAGTCATTCGTAACACCTGCTAACGGGTGCACTGGATGCAGTTAGAATATCGGCCTCATTTGATTTCCATTATAACAACGTTGATACGCTTCTGAGTGGGAGGGAAATATTGTAGAGAGAGAGAGAGCACATTTTCTTAATACGGCTCGCGTGCGAGTTGCACTTATAAAGAGCATCAAGTTTCCATATCCTATAATTTATATTGATTATAATTTATACTACATTAAGATATCGTTCCCTTATAAATGATCTTGATACATTAAATAATCATTGAAAGAATAAATGTTCTTTTAATTGAATTTAATTTTTAATATATAATTACTCAATTTTCTCAATCATGTTTGAAAAATTATAATTCAACTCAACCAACATATTGGTTGTCAATCTTTTAAAATCTAATTTAGAACAGGTTATTATATATTTTTCATATTTACATATGTATACACATTTACATAATAGTTTACATAAAAGTACAAATATATAGTTTTATTTTATATTATATAAATGTAATTATTTAATATGAATATATATTAAAAATTCCAGAATAAATAAATTATTTTTATTAAAAAGGTTATAGATACCGAAGGTAATTTGAATAAAATGAAATATAAGTAAATAAATATAAGTAAATATCTATATTGATTTTTTTATGCTTAAAAAACTATTTTATAATAAATTTTATATTTTTGTATACTATATATATATATATATATATATATATATATAT
>NW_011948415.1:0-2060 GCF_000503995.2 Ceratosolen solmsi marchali
CATTTTCATTGGGATCCCTTGATCCTTCTTAAAGCCTCCTTTGCTATTGTTATGTTTTTAATCAGACTAACGTAAAAGAATATCTGTACTGAATAATTAATCAAAATTGAAACATACTAATAATTTAGGATGGGTTAAAAAATGATGACATATTTGTTATTGTTATGATAAAATTGAAATTATTAATAATAATTATTCGTTCAAAGATGGTAATATATTTAATGCGACATCAACGTTGTTGAAAATGTTCAACCTGCAATGAAAAGTAGGTTTTCTCTTTTCACTTTTCTCTTTATATACAATATTTATAAATATAATAAGAATAAATAATAACAAAAGGATGTATTTAAATACACATTTTTAAAAATCTGACTGTCTCTCTTAAATACTGCGTGTAAGTTTTATCTTAAAACAAGAGAGCAGATGTATTGGTTTGTGTATTAACAATCATTTGCTTTTTGCTACCGAGTAACGCAATATCCTTATCTTTATCACTCTAGATTAGACTAAAATATTTCCTCTGTTAATAATATCAGCAAAAGTTTATACGAAATAAGAGCTAGTCAGAAATGAAATTTCGAACAAAATTTCCAAGGGTTGCCAAACACCAATCTTCAATCAAATTTAGAACACTTCTTCTACGTTTAAATTATCACTCCCCCCCCCCTCCTTTTTTTCGTTCATTTTCGACAGAATTTCATTCCAATCTTTATTCGAGACTAGTTTATAAAACTTCGTAAAAAAAAGTAAAAGATTAACGATAAAAATATTGTAGTACAATGTAATGAAAATGTAATTTTATAAAGTGTAATCGATTTTTAACGATATTTCCATCTATTAATATGCTTATTAAAATTAATTTATTCACACAAAAATGTCACAAGACATTACGATTTTATATATATCCGAAGTTGTTGTGTGTATATAGACAATGAAATATATACACAATATATATATACCGCCACACACACACAAAGAGAGAGAGAGAGAGAGAGAGACACACGCACGCGTAAATTATTCATAATTACAATGCCATTATTATATTTTTTATTTTTAGTCAAATTCAATTTATTCATTAAGTAAAAAAATTATATATTAATTTCTGATATTTATATAAAAAATTCAAAGAAATTCAAATATACATATATAAGCAATTTTTCTCTTATCTCAAACAGATCTTTTTTATCTCATTTAAATTTAATATTAAATTTTCATCTTAAAATTTAGTAAATTACAAAATACAATTAATGTAATTTTTTTTTAAACTTTGGTTTTAATGTTTCTGTAAAATCTGATATTTAACATATAAATAAAGTAAATAGTATTTGCATTTTAAAAAATAAATAAAGTTTTATATTCAAACAGTATTTATAAATATTAGATTATAAATCGTAGAATCTGTTTTTTATATTATAGCCATTTTATGTAAAAATAAAATAAAATCATTTTGAAAAACTATCGCTATATATTTTTACAAAAATATAGAACAATTAGATAAGTTAAATAAACATACTCGTCATAAGTCTCGATTTATTTATTACTTAAACAATATTTAAATACATTATTGTGTACGTATATCATGATTATACGGCTCTACATTTAGTACTTTTTTTTTTACGTTTTACAAATACTAAATTTTCTATTATATGTTTTTAAAAAAATTGCTCATTTTATTTATCTTTGAAATAAAAAAATTTACATTTTTAACAATTATATTATTTTATAAATTTTAACTTTAAAGTTATATAGGAATGAAATTTTTTAAAATTATTAATAAAGCCATAACAGTGTATTTGTTTGAAATTAATATTATTATTTTTTATTTTTTTAACATACTGCCATTTTTAAAGTTATCAATATTTTAAAATATCATATCTTTATATCTCAATCTTCATCGTTTTATTTTAATCTATGGATCATTACACATCACATTTTTAATTTAATTATTTTAATCTTTATTTTGTTCTGACTACTGCTTGTTACCAACAAAAATCAATCGCATTTTTAAACAGTGAGAGATTTATTTTTTTGTCTATAATACATCTCATAATTCATAATGA
>NW_011948415.1:2091-9591 GCF_000503995.2 Ceratosolen solmsi marchali
GAAAGAGAGTATTATATAAGTGTATAGATTAGTGTCGGACTTCATTATGCATTGCATGTTATGAATAATTTTAATATATTTCGAGTATTTTAAGTATTAATTGTTATCCAAAGTTAAATAATCAGTATTTATACAAAAAAAAAGTATTATTATTTCATTTCTGAATGGCTAAAAATAAATATTTCTTTATAATCTGTGAATACTTTGTGTATATTTCTGTTTATTTCTGTTACATTCAAAATGTATTCAAAATATTTAGATAAAATTTTTTTCCAATTTATACCATCAAATTCAATTTTCTCATTGTAAAATAATTTTTATAATAAAATTTATTAATTAGCATAGAATATTGAACAAAAATCCAACATGTTTTTTATATATTTAATATAAAAATTTTAAATGTAATAAAACGAGTTTGATAAAAGAATCGACGGGCTACGCATATATTTTTAACCGCATTGTATATAATAATTATTCTAAATAAATATATCAATAATTTGTTCTGTTTATTAGATTAAAAAAAAAAAATTTTTAATTTAATGTATATTTTAAAATAAGATGATTCGATGTTATATTTAAATCAATCCATCAATCCTTTTTCACAATCGTCTTTACGATTCACGAATCTCAATTTTTTTTTTATCTGAAAGTATACATGATTATTTAAATTAGTGTACATCAATCATTGTTATATTAATTAAATTAATAAAAATTTAGAAAAATTGTAAATACTGTTAAGATTTGGATTGGTTGAAGGCGTATTCAGAATATTGTAAAATACATTTATAAATTAGCAATAATATTCAACAGCATTTGAAAAATGAAGATTAACAATGAAGAATTCAAATACAGAATTGATATACACGAGCGCGCGCGCACACACACACACACACACACACACACACACACAACGATTCTTATTTTAAGCTCGAGTTTTTATAAGCCAATGTTTTTCAAATCTCAACTGTTTTTAGAAGCCATTCTAAAGAACTAAATATGTCCTTTGTAAAAAGAAAACTGAAATTTGCACTTTGAGCATTTTTAAAACATTGTTATTGTAATATCGCATTTCATTTAGAATTGATGACATTCCAAAAAAAAAAAAAAAAAAAAAAAAAGTAAAAAAAATAATAAAAAAATTAAAAATAAAAAGAAAAAGAAGATTAAGATATGTTACATTTATACGTGAAAATAGTAAGCAGTCATTTGGAATTGTCTCGTCGTATAAAAGTAAGAGGATAATAAAAAATTGCACATGTACTTTTCAATATGGATTTGGAAAACCTAGAAAGAGGAGTCGATTTATTTTTGTCTTCAAATATATTCCATAAATTGTTGTAATTCGTCTTTTAATATGCTTAACGTAATACGAATTACCTGCTTTAAATTCATCTATACCAGATAATTATTATTTTTTTTTTTTTTGTTTTTCGTTTCCATTTTGTTATTAAATCGATTATCTTGTAAATTGTTGATGGTACACGATGAGAAAATTACCGTGAAATTCGTTGAAAAAACTGTGGACGATAATAGGGGCGGTAAACGCGTGACATGATGTCATTTCAAGAATTATTACCGTTGGCGCATTATATTTCGCTACGTTGCACTACCCATTAACTCATAATTATCATAAGCTCGTGTTTAATAATTATTAATTTTATCAATTACTCCATCGTGAGTTGAGTGTGGCGACTGTATTTGCAATGTTTGTTTATTTCAATTGTCGAGTGTAGAAGAGCATTAATTGCACTGCTTAATAATTAAAAATGTGATTCATACATTAATAGGTCAGATAATGCATTCCGTTGCTAAACAGCGAGTGCGCGATATGACTAACGAGCGGCATAAAATTTAAAAATAGATCGTATTTTCAAATAATAGTTATAGCGTCATATTGTTTATAGAGTCATTGTCACTTGTTCCTTGTCAATTGTCTCTTAAGATCATCCACTGCATCTCGTACGCGTCTATTCAATCTGAAATTGAACTTACGTTTATCTACAATCGAAGCGCGAATTTGGTCAAATAAATTTATCAATAAATTTGTTGCATAATGAGCAAATGAGTATTATTAATAATGCGAATGGTCATTTATAGTTTATAGTATCGAAGGCGCTTTTCAATTAAAAGCGTTAACGATAATTTCCACAAGTTTTACAATTGGGCGCTTTTATTGCTCTCGGCGCGAGAAACGGCCGACAATTTTTCCTCGCCGATCGTTCCATAAGTTTCGTAAACTAAATTTTCAACATACGCGCCTATAAAATTCTTTATGCTCATACGGCCAAAGCTCATGACGCTGATAGGCAGTTTTTTGTTTTTCCATTCTGCGAATAACGCCTTATCCTCGTAAGCCATCCAACTTACTTGCTGTATCCCCCGTAGTGACGTGAATTTTCCCAGTGCGAGCGGACGTAATTAAAGGAATGAGTTTTTGACAATGGCAAGTATCTCACAATTGTTCCCTATCTTATCATCGTTCACCGTCTCCTAATGATTCTAAAATCTGGATTTGCCACGGGTCTTGGCATTAAGGTATTATTATATTATGGAGAATACAGCATTAATAGCAAGTGATTAAATTTGACTCACTCCTGCTGCTTTCATGCGCCGTAAATTCCGCGTTGTTTTTTAAGGACATTGGTTTATTATTGCGAACGCATGCGTCATAAATAATTTTACAAGTAAATTGTATTTCAATTTAAAATTTTGCTTGCCTATATAAAAGAAAAGTCCATTAAGCACGCACGCACGTACGTACGTAACCGTCATTTTTCAAGAATTGATGACTCGAGCATGGAAGTCGAGGGAACAGATCATCGCGCATCACATACCTAAATTCCATCGATTCCCATACCTAAACATCGATTTATCCTCAAATTTATACTTTTGTGACGTACATTGTGGGCTTTTATTAAATACTTTATTACTTTATTGTAATTTAAATAAAAGCTATGCTCGAAGCTATACCAGCTGGAAAGATATAGATATCGCAAATCCGTCGACTTGCCTAGAACAGTAATTCCTATACACTTTTCACCAGTCATTTTCGATCGCGGCTACAGCCATGGGCAGACGTTCTAAACTGGATTCATAGAGTCAAATAAGAGGAGGAAAGAAAAAAAAAGTGCTGCATTCGAGGATGTTCAAGGGGGTGGGGCAAGGTTTTGTGGGATGGCTAAGGTACGAGGCTTCGAGAGACTTAACTTATAGCCTTCCAATCCAATGTGCGAACCTTGCGCACAATGGCAAGGAAAATTTCTGAATAGAGATATGCTCGCTCAATCATCCGACCAACTCTTATCGCTATCGGTGTCTTCGCTGTGCACTTTATAGTGGAAAAGCATCACAACCACTTCTTCGAGTTTGCGCCCATTCGAGAGAGCGAGAGCGGTGGGGGGTGGTGGTGGTGGGTGAATTAGAGAGCGGGAGAGAGCGAACTGCTCGAGCTATCCATTTCTCTTTCTTCTTCTCTTTCTTTAGCTCTCCCACTTTCTCACTCACTCGCTTCTCTCACTTCTCAGCTCTCACGCGACGCAGCAGTAGTACTGAAAGGTTCGCCGTGATACGATGACGAGTTGTTCGTGTATAGCGCTCTAACCAAGAAAGTTTGCTTTTCCTCGCACGGTCCAGGCCGTGGAATGCCGTCGTCGTCGTCGTCGTCGTCGTCGTCGTCGTCGTCGTCGTCGTCGTCGTCGTCGTCGTCGTCGTCGTCGTCGTCGTCGTCGTCGTCGTCGTCGTCGTCGTCGTCGTCGTCGTCGTCGTCGTCGTCGTCGTCGTCGTCGTCGTCGTCGTCGTCGTCGTCGTCGTCGTCGTCGTCGTCGTCGTCGTCGTCGTCGTCGTCGTCGTCGTCGTCGTCGTCGTCGTCGCCGTCGTCGTCGTCGTCGTCATCGCCGCCGTCGTCGTCGTCGTCGTCGTCGTCGTTGCCGTCGCCGCTTTCGTCGCCGTTACCCTCGTCGTTGTCGTTGTTGTTGTCATCGTCATTGTTGTTATTGTTGCAGTTAGCGCGAGTGTGAATAAACAAGGCGAATGTTGGGAGCAACGAATAGCGCCTGACAGCAGCAGCAGCAGCAGCAGCAGCAGCAGCAGCAGCAGCAGCAGCAGCGCCTTCCTGTACAGCCGATTATTTCCGAGGTAGGCATACAGGCAGGCAAATTTGTTGGCGATTTTGGTTTCTCGGCACGCGTACCGACTGACTGCGCCTCGGTCTGGTCGTCAAAAACACTTATCGTTTATTAATAGTAGTCGGTCTAATTTTGCTTCGTCTCCCGACGGCGATATGTATCCGCCCAAAGTCGTCATCGGGGCACCACAGCGCTACGTACGTACTTGTTGTCTCCCCCTCCCGTCCTTCCGTCTCACCGCCCCTTCCCCGCCCCTTTCCCGCCCGCTATCCCATCACCTCAGTACGTCGTCTTCCGTTCCGTTGTCTCCTCGCGCCTCAAAACGAAAAGCCCCGCGCGACGGGCAAATTGAAGATTGATTGTGGGGGTGGGGGCATTGAACGAGCAGCGGTTCGTGGGAGTTGCGTGCGAGGTCGACGACGTGCGCGAGTCCGCCCAGACGCCGCCATGGGATTCTTCATCTCGCTTCTTCTTATTGTTGCATGGGTTTCGCCGCGACGGCGAGACGAAGAGCGTAAACGGCGGTCCCGACCACACGCACGAATACGAGTACGCGCGAGTGGCACAGTGCACGGGACGGGAGGATCCAAAGGATTCGCGGAAATAGGCAGGCGAACGTCGTTCGGGGGATTTATCGTCGCGAAGAAGTCGCTCCTATCCCTCCCCCCATACCCCCGGTAGTTCCTTGTCCTTTGCCATCGAGAGCAATACGTCGCCAATGTACCTACAGTGGCGAGTGGCGATCCACAAAATTGGCCGCCGGGAGGGGGAAGGCGACTCGCATTATTTCTCGCCTCTTTCGTGGGGCAGCAGAGGACAGACTCGCGCGTGTGTTGCGTGTCGCGACCCAAACGCGGGTGATTAACTTTGGTCTAGCTACGTCTTTTTTTATGACGGTTTATCTTCGCCGGGGAGTTAGCTGTTTCGTAATATTCCTCTCGGGAATATCCCGGGCCGAGGCACTCGTTTCGTTATAGAGGACTAATTGCCTTGGATGACGTGAGCTGCTTTTAAGAATAAGTCTTAATCCTCTTGCTTAACAAGACCGATGGTTATCCGACTGAAATCTCGAAGACGAGAATCCGGAATTCCTGACGTATTTATTTTTATTACGAAGCTGTCGCGTCGCTTACCATAAATTTTCCGTTTCCTTGCAAAACGTATCGTTGCGTTCCCGAGCAGACCGATTACTCGCGAATGCACGTACACGCGCGCTCACGCACACACGACAGGTGCATTATTGTATGTTAGATTGGTATTGATTGGGAGTGATTGGTACAACGAAGCCGGTTCAGCCATACTGTTATCCGTCGCAATTGCGTCATGACGGTTGTCGCATTTGAGCTTTAATATTTTACGATCGGACGCGATGTAATAATACTGCGTGGAATTTCGTTTATTCACGGTCTGTTTAATATAGATGACCATTTTCATTTTTACCAACGAGAAAGATTATTTTTTGCCAAGATGTGCGTCAATGAGCTGAATACGCGTAACAATAACAAGTCGTGTTTAGTTATAAGATTATTTAAAAATTTTAGTGAGAAGTATTTTATTGAGTAACAACTGTTGTTGCTCGATGTTAGGAAGAGCTCTATTACTCAATGGTTAGCAAAACATTTTCCTACATTTGCATATAACGTTTAACATTTATTAAAGCTCAAAAGTTCATTTATTTTATGGATTTCATACGAATTTTAATATGACGATTTAGTATTCTGTCATATATTAAGCGTGGCTGTTTGATTTGCCGATGACTTTGCTGATGCTTTGAGCATCAACCAAAAAAAATTTAAACAAACATCCAAACTTCTTATAAATGCTCTATATAGATTTTTTGCTTTGTCAAACTAATACACGATTGATATTTCAATTCATTATTTATAGTTTCAATTTAATGGATACTAACATATCTATTAGCTGTTGATTTTTATTTGAAATACCTTAAATTTTTGCCTCTTTTCAGTTAATATCATGTCGAAGAGGGATGGTAATAAAATGCTGGTTCACCAATTATCATCGGTTTTACCAGACGATCGACCTATCACTGCAATAAATATCATAGAGGATTTAGATAAATGCCCACCAAATTTCACTGTTGTAAGTAATAATAACGTTTAATATACGAGTGTAATATTGAAATTGTGAAATTGAAAGGATTATTCATCCTACTTGTATAATAATAATTTCAAAAGTTGATCTATCCAATACCATAATGCCAATTATATATAGAAAAAATTATCTCAACTTTTGGAATAGTTTTAACTTTGCATAAGCCGAAATAATTGAAGATATTAATTAATTCGCTAAAGTGATATTATACTTTTCCATTATTTTATTGGTGATATTAATAAAATTCTAACATTTTCATCAAACTTTTAATGTAGGTATCGAGAACTTATGATTTAGATTCCGATGCGGATCTGTGGCGTGACAGTGGATTATTTATTAAGAAAAAATCCAGATACATCTGTTTTTCAAAAACTGAAGGACTACCGCACTCAGTAATTGAAAAAATTTGCATCATCGATGAAAGAGAGCCTCCTCCTGAAGGATTCAGTATAATATCCCATACCGTTGATTCAAGTAAATTTACTTTCTCCTATCATGAGAACTCTCGATGCAATTCTATTATTATCGACAAATAATTGTAATTAATACATGGTTACTTGTTACAGTGCAAAAAGCGTGGCGCAAACGTCAAGTGTGTTATAAAATTAGGAATAAAAACTTATGCACGTGTGCAGTAACGGACATAATTATATGTAATAGGATTGGGAAAGGCTCGAAAATCGCACCGAATGAATTTACTTATGCTGGGTAAACTACAATTTGACAACATTTATTTACAAAGATTTGTATCACCATAATTTCATACACACAAATCTATACTTACCATCTATAATAAAAAAACTTTATTTTTTATCTTTCATTTCAGTGTCATAAATGGAGTTTACATTTGTTATAAAACAGTGCCGTTGTTAAAAGGTTCCTTAACTGCTCAGTCATATGCTAATATAGAGTAGGTGTTTAAGGAAATGAAAATCATTATATACTCATGATTGTAAATTTTTCTAAATCAATAATGCTGTTTATAAAATTTCTTTGCAATAGATTATTTCAAACTTCTTCACCGACCTTGTCGAATGGGACACCACGTAGACCGGCTCCTGAAAGACCACCCAAATCAAAGTTCTTAACAAATGGTTTATATTCGCAAATAAGTCCGGTGAATGCTGGGAAATCGGCAGTGGAGGAAAACAGTCAAGATTACGAAGTCTTGAGTCCAACTGCACAAATAAAGCCAACCCGACCAGCACCAAACCTACCATCTAATAAATCGTCTGTGGTTAATTCTATACCAACGTACGGTACA
>NW_011948415.1:14591-33923 GCF_000503995.2 Ceratosolen solmsi marchali
CGCTCGTAGGGAGGAGATTGCCGCCGATCCCGTGGACTCCTCCGGCCGTGGATCGATGACTCGTCGTTGCTTGGCCGGCCTCGGCAGCTACCTGCTTCTTGTGCGATGTCTCGTCGATGAGGAAGGACGGGCTTGGAATCTTCTTCAGTACGAGGGTGTTGTTGCGGAATTGGGGCTTTGGCGGTAAGGCAGGAGGTATCTTTGGGTGCTGCGGCCCGATTACCTCGGGTAGGGACTCGATGTCCTCGTAATCAAGATTTTTAGCTATTGTCAGCCCCTTGCAGCCGGACATTTGCAGACACGACTTCTCTTCGATCCTCTCCATGCGCAAGGACGTAGGACTCGTCGTCGGTCGTTCCGATCTGCTTTTTTTCGTTAATCTAAAGAAATAGCGATGTTTTATCGGCAGGCATATCGAGAGCGAATCGCTATTGTTTTTAATATGCATAAAAGCGAAATCCCGTCAACTATCGCTTAATTTATGCAACAGTGTAATTTCTATGATTTGAAATTTAATTCTACTTTTGGCCGTTAATATTATTAAATTGAGACTGGAGGAGAGATTGGAGAGGGCGCGATGATAGTGGCGATGGTCGGGTCGTTAAGGGGCGGGTGGGGGTGGGGGTGGGGGTGGGGTTGGAGAGGCTTTATATCGAGTTAGGTAAACAAGATAGGATATTTTAAATAACGGAAATAAATAAGAAGTACGTTTTTTGCGATAATGTCTCGATACTGCTTGATAATTTTCATGATTGACGAACGATTTTTAAGGCCATATTATTTTGTTTTATTATTCGTTTCACTATATTATTCTGGAATAAGAATGCTTGAACAGCTTGTATTTGAAATTTAGGAGAAAGTTATAGAGAACCTTGCACTTCCGCTGTTTAATTTACGGAAAGGAATAATTTCCATGCTTACGTAGTGAGGCCTGCATCATTCATGGGCTCCTCGACATTTACAAACGGCTCTATAATGATGATTGGCCTTGGTTTCGTCTCGTTCGCATCCTCCTCGAGACGAGATTCTGGATCGAGTGCTGGCTGGATTCGCATACCGAATTCATCTTCCGAATTCGTCGCTTCGAACCCGTCGCTCAATGGCTCGGTCTCCTTACCCTTTCCATCCGATTGCTAAAATGCCATTCGATAATTTTTTTTAGTTATAAGCTTGGCAGTAAGTACGTGGGAAGTGTTGGTGCAACGCGGTAATAACGATTGTCGTTGACCTCGGCGATGCCAGTGCGCATAATCGATCCCCATACCTTTTTGTCCATCCTGTCGAGCGGGGCAGCGGCGCTCGTTGTTTCCGCGCTGCTGCTAATCATCGTCGTCTGAGGCGATTCGTCCGAGTTCCGCCTCTCCATCTCAGAGCCGACGGACTCGATGTCGGAAAGCCTCGCCGGCTGGAAGCGCACAATTTTGCCCCGGTGCTTGAATCTGCGCGGCACCGACAGGATGTTGTTCTCCTCGTCCTCCATGTCGCGCAGGAGAATTTGGTTGACGCACTCGAGGACCGAATTGTGGTTGCTGTTAGGTCGATAGACGCTGTGCCGGAGCATCTCGTCGTTCAGCCGGTCCTCGTCCGGGTCGCTGTACCAATTACCCGACGACTCCTCGTGGCTCTGCTCGTCCGGCTCGATCCTCGTCAATCTCCTGCGCAATGCAAATATCGCTTTATTTCTCATGCAAAATGCTTTTACTTCTAAATGCTATGGTGGGAGATAAAGCGATTAGAGAAAGTGAGATCGGCCCCCCCCCCTCCCAACGTACGGCCAAAGTCAATCGAGAATTGGCAATCAATTATTCACACAAATTGTTCGTAATGACATTGTTTCAATATTTAGGGCAATTAGACCTCGGCATCCCTTATTAAATCGACACATAGATCATGTAAAATATTAATACGATTAATGGCAATAGCGTTCGCGATGCATTTAATTAGGCTTTACGCGCGTTTTCCGAACGCTTTCGGCCTCTCTCACTCGCATTGAAAATAAACAGCATTTTGGATTACTTGCTCGGAGCTTCTTATACGCACATCTCAACGTTATTGTTGCTGCGGTCATCGGTGATGGCGTTGGCGTTCACACCCGCGATGATATTCCTCGCATTGTTCTCGTCGCAGCGCGCGTTCTCGTAGATCGGCTCGTCCTCGTCGGAGGCGTAGTTGCAGTCGAGGCCGTCATCTTTGCTCTCGGACCTCGCGATCGTCTTCTGCCTCTCGTCGAGGATGACCATTGTGACCTCGGTCTCGCTGTCGGTCATGACGATCGTCGGTGTGCAGCGGCTGCTGGACTTGTTGAGGGTCGAGCCCGGTGAGACGTCGGTCGACTCGCCCTCGCAGAAGCCTTCGGTGCTGAGTAGCGAAGGACTGCCGTCGGTCGTCGTCGTTATGATCGAGGCATCCGTGTTCTCGCTCGAGGTCAGGCTCGTCTTCGAGATATCACTGCCCGCGAAGCTGTGCGTCTTCCGGATGTTCGTGCTTGGATGACCGGACTCGCCGTCCAAGCCCTCATTAAGCTTCGTTATTATCTCGCATTTCAACTTCTGGATATCCTTGCTCAGACCGCTATCGTGCTCCTGTAAAAGGCTTTGTATTAGCGCACGATTGCCGGGGGGGGGGGGTGAGGCTCGTTCAAGCGTAAAGCAGCTGCATGTACGACGGGCCTTCGGTTTATTGGGGACCAAGTGCTCGTAATTAAACGGGTGGATCGTGTGCCTCGATTCTTTCCTGGGTTCATTACGGTTGTTCGATGCACGTGTTCTATAGCTCAATGATGATCGATGGAAATGCGAATTGGGCATTAAAATTTTCGCTCAAAGAGTTGGAAAGTAGTTTTAGTGTATTGTACGTAAAAAAGTAAGACACGACTTAGAGCATTAGATTTTCTAATAAGTCCTCGAACGAAAAAAGAGATGTCACCTACCTATCTGAAAAACTAACTTTTTTTTTAAAATAATTATATTGAATTAATTACAGCACCGATGTTTTACCGTTTATAATTATAAATATTTGAGTTTGAAATTATTATATATTATCTGATAATAAATTCAAGTAACTGTATTTTCCTTTAATAGCAATTATTATATTCATGATAATATCATTAAAATGTCTTTTCTACGCTTTAATTTAACTGTAAATTACAAACTACAAATTACAAATACAAACTGTACGTCGGTTAGTAAATAGAAATAAATTTTATTTAAATTATCATTAAAGCGATTAGAGATTGTTCCTACAGGGGTAATGTTTTAATATCTACATGTGCTGCTTGACAACATTTATAGAATATTTATAAATTAAATTTATAGGCAATTTAATTGACCAATTTAACTATCATGGATAATACGGTAATGTTTATGTTGGAAGAAAATGATTAAATACACTTAACTTAGAAAATGTAAATAAAGAAAGAGAAAAAATAATATACTAAGTATAATATAACTGTTTACTGTAATTTAAATACAAATATATATATTGTCTTGGTAATGCAAAGAAATTATTTTCTCAGAGTATTTGTTCCAATCATTATAAGTTAAACTTATAATAAGTAATAATAAGTATAAAACATAATATCAAAAAATTTTTTTACTCAAAATATAAAATCGAAAGTTTTTGGATGAAAATTAAAAAATAATGTTAAGAAATTAATAATAAAAATATTCCAATAGTGTGAAATAAAATGTACGGTCATTATTAGAAATTATCTAATTAGTATTTGTAATAGCATATTTTTTTATGAAATAACACGTTACAACTTTAAAAGCTTGAAAGTTGTTGAATTTTTATTAGACTTAGTCGATTGTTTTGTTACTAGTTAAGAAATCGAGTTCGCATAAATAATTCAATATACAATATCAGTTACCAGTTATCAGTTACTTGTCAAATCAATAAGTCGTATATAGAATCGTTAAAAGTAAAAGTTCTAGCAAACGAATGTTAATATAAAAAGCATTTTTCCGATAAACGATAAGATAAAAAAAATTTCAAATGGATTTATTTATGATACAATGGATGGTCCGAATTTTTAAAGTGGTCTTTTATGTTTTAAACATTACCGGTACACGAGCATTCGAAGATTTTGTGTTACATTATCCATCCACTCAAATCAACCGATAATTGTTTATTATGAAAATTGCTTATCTCGCTCTTTGCGATGGCTGTTCTTACATTGCAATAATATAATATACGTTACAAAAGAAATGTGCAGTCATCGTCGTCATCGCAAATTACGGGGGCGGGGTGGGGAGGGGGGCAACGACAACGACGACGACGAGAACGAGGACGACAAAGCGTGCGTATTCTATACGACTAAAGTCGATTTGCATTACACGGCTCGATATAATTACATCATTATGCCCATATCAAGATCGAATTAGAAAATTCGTATCTGACGGAAAGTCATAAAGCAAGTGCCAATCTAAGCTCGAACCTCGTCGCCTTCGCCGTCGGTTCGTGGTAGTGGAATAGTAGAAGTTGCTAAAAAGGTAAAACCGCTCCAGCAGGTCGGTCTAGTCGCGAGCAGACGCACTTCTAGCTTACCTGGAAGTCCGAGGCCTCGAAAGAGGGCGGATCCTCGGTCTCGGCCTTGTCGATGACCTCGGCAGCTCCGGTGCAGCGGCTCTGGTCGCGCTTGCCCTTGATGTAGCTCTTGGTATAGCGCCTGAGTCGCGCGATCTCGAGTTGCTGGTTCCTTATGACGTTGTCCTTCTCGCAGAGCAGCTGTCTGATGGACTTTTGCTCCTGCTTGAGTCTCGACTCGAGAACGAGAAGCGCGCGCAGAATGCGCGACAGCTGCTGGTCCCGCAGAAGACGCTCGCGCTCGTGGTCCGCGCTGAGGCCGTCGAGCTCGCGCACCAGCTCGCGGCAGCGTCGGGTCGCCGCCCGCAGCGAGTCCTCGGTGCGCGCCACCTCCTGGCGCAGGCCTCGCACCTGCGACTCCATCTGAAAACGAGCCAATAATAGAGAGAGAGAGAGAGAGAGAGAGAGAGAGAGAGAGAGCGTGGTTGGGACGTATCGCGCGCGAGGGCCAAGGTAGGTACGCTAACGGTAAACAAGGAGCGCACGAGCCTTCTCTCTTTCGTAATCACGCACGCTTCTAGAACGTCGACTGTCATCGGCGCCGATTTTCACCTACTCGACGTTCTTTGCGCGTCCGTTTCGCGATCGTGAGTTTGGAGCAACGGGAGATGGGAGGAGGTGGTTGGGTTACGGGATACTTCGCCCGATAGCCAATCTCGTCTTAAGCCATAATTTCGGGGGATAAGGTGTACGCGAGCGTATAATGGGAAATGGCTTTTGTCCTTTACGACGATGTATAAACGCTCACGCGCACGCGCGCGGCCTTTTAACCGTACACTCGTGCATTGACAATGATAACAAAAGGAATACAATGCATCGAATGATCGACTTGATTATTCGTACGGGGCAACAGACGCCGTGCGCCATTGATATTGGATTAGAGATTAATTTGAAAAATATTTGCCGCGGGACGTCGGGTTTGTCTGGTATTGTGGTAATGTTACGATAAGAAGCATGCGTAGTCGTGTCATTTTTGTACAGAATTTATATTGAAAATCAATTTGTCGAAGAATTTTAATTATAATCTTAAGCAAAGCATAATTACTATTATTAATATTTTATCAACATGGTTTTAACTTTTCAATGTTAGTTGAGAGGCTACATCATCTAATAATGACACGCGTCATTAAACCGGTTAATTATGGGAGAAATTGCTCGCGAAGAAGTTAATAATTTTAAATAATAAAATTTTCTTCCAACTAATGCAAGAAGAAGAAGAACAAGAAGAAGAACAAGAAGAAGAAGAAGAAGAAGAAGAACAAGAAGAAGAAGAAGAAGAAGAAGAAGAAGAAGAAGAAGAAGAAGAAGAAGAAGAAGAAGAGGAGGAAGAAGTACACGGGCGAGGTAACAAATGAGCTTCATTAATAACTCGGCGGGTGATAGAAGCGATGTCGAAATTTGAATAAACAAAGATGGTCATCCCAACAGTTGTACCAATGTGATGAATCGTTGTCGTAGTGCCAGCCAACGCGTCGTTAATGTTTTCAGAGTCTTAACAAATATCATCGCCCGCTCATCCAGCCACATTGATTATATCCTGCGATAAAATCTCGTTTCCCTTCCAACTTCAATTTTCTCCCGACGGACGTGAAATAGACAAGAGGCAATGCGGCATAAATGCCCAGGAGCAATACAAGGCAACTTTGGTGCTTTATGGTTCGAGCGCAGGAAGGAGTCGCGGCTCCGGGTGACAGCACCCTGAGAGCATCCTTTTGTGCTCCCGGTAACGATCCATCGCCGCCGCCACCGCGAAGAGTACGGGGCCCGGAGAGAATAAGACCTCGTGAGCGGTTGGCTGACCTCCTATCCGGTCCCTAGGCTGCCCCCTCGCGGCGTAAAAAAATCGTTGGTCAAGAATGGTGAAAGTAGCGCCGAGTAGTCGGAGCAGACACACTTTTCGGCCGGTGCGCCACTTCGTCGTGGCTTCCACGACTTGGGTATACCGACTCGCCTCCGTCGGCCCTATCCTATTCCATATCCGCTAGATGTTGGGTGGTTGTGTGGGCTTATTAGACAGATAACGCGGGCGCGCAGGACGTTCCTCTGCGAATGCCTAAGAAGATCTTCTTTTGCTTTGGTGCTACGATTGTGCTAAGAAGGACGTTTTGATTGGGGCAAAGGCGATCGAACTCTTTTTCCAAAGCGCTCAACGAGAATGAAGTAATAGCAGACGTTGTGCACGAAATAGCGGATTTGCTGCTGTAATTCAGTCAAATTTTCCGAACTTTGTGAAATAAGATAGCTACGTTAAATCCAACGTTCTCCTTTTATTCTTGAAAACCTTCAGTACTAATAAGTTTTATATAGGAAAAACCAAAAAAAAAAAAAAAAAAAAAAAATCAACTCTTAATTGATTTTTTCAAGTAAAAATCTTTGGGCGAGCCTTTCTTATATTGTATTAAGATATTGTGAAAATTGACAACTTAAGTATGCAAAGCAGAGATTAAAAATTTTACAATTGGTTTTAAATTCCAATGTTGTTTTGTTAGCTATAAAACATAGCAGGCTATCAAGATATTATTAATGAAAAAAAATATAGTCGTCCCTGATTTTTTTTTTTTTTTTATAATATATACGTTCTTAACAATTATCTGAAACACTATAATAGAATTATTTCTTCAAGCATATCCATTGGGTATTTATGTTTAATTCAATACTCGTAATAATGTTTGCTTATAATAGATTTGTTAATAATTATTAACTTACTTAACTTTTACTAAGACTATTTTTAAATAGATGATTTGCTGACAATTATCATATTTAAAAATGTTTGGATTATGTTCACGTTTATAAATACGTTTATCCTTAAAATTACTGTCAAGCGTAATGTTTTGGTCTTCAAATTTTTCTTATACAACCTAGGAAACCTTAAAAATAGAAGAATTTTCTGAATAGTTTTCTAAATCGTTGGAGCGCGAGTAATTACCTTGAAAATTACCAAGTTAGAGAGAGAGAGAGAGAGAGTGAGCGAGCGAGCGAGCGAGAGAAGGGCGGGAGGGAGAGTGACTTGATGTGAGAGGGACTAGTCAGTAATGGCGGCGGTATGGGGAGAGGGGCAAGGAACAGTTAACACGATAGTAGACTTAAAGGGAAAACAACCTTTGGCAGGTGCAGGTACATTAGCCGTGAGAGAAGACGAAATTTAACTGTTGACGACCGTTGAGGCGTGCGAAAATTCACAGAAGCAGAGGAAAATTTGTCTTTGTCGTTGGACTAACGTCGCACAAACAGGCACAAGCATTTTATCCGGGAGGTAGACTTTTGCCGTCGAATTTGCGTTGAACTAACCAATTTACACAATAAGTAACTGTTGGGCATATCAATACGGTATAATAATTATAGAAGTAAACAAAATGGAATTTACATAATAGTTTAATTTGTCTAACTTGATTCATCCATATTGTTATATCATTAATGAGATAACGTGCAAAAATAAGTAAGTAAAGTATTTAAGTAAGTCATTGTGTGCAATATTTGAAAATAATTATAGCCTCGGCCGATTGGCGAGTACTGTTAAATTATACAACAGCAGTTGCACCGAGAATTTCGGAGTTGGTTATTGTAACGTAATTTTGATCAAATAACAATTATGCGAGTTATTATAATGAAATACTTCGCCGAAACGTTTATTTAGCTCTGAAAACTTCATTTATGCTTATTGACAACTTTAAAGAACGACGTATTCAAGTTCAATGCTAATTTCAAAAAATAAATCAAGGTTATCGATTAAAAATAAATTTTATATAACTTCCACAATGGGTCTATGCAGTCCAACGAATTCTTTAAAGCTAAATTTACTTCAGAATAATCTGAAACCTGTACTTCCATTAATTCTTTCATCATAATACGTTGTTACGTCATTACCCGCGCACATACTTACTTGTCCCACCCCATTTACTCCGCCTGTCTCTTTGGCATGTAAATTAGATTCAGTGCAGTAAGAACACTACGGAAGTTTTCTTCATTTGCAGTCGAGCGATGACATCTCGCATACCTTTGGCTCTATCGCGAATCGTATTTCGTATTTCGTAATTGCAGAGTAGTCGCGAGGCTGCAATTACCGCGAGGGTGGGAGGTGGAGCTTTCAAGTGCAGCCGCCGAGTGCACGGGAGCGTATTTTCGAAAATGTGATATGCGCCTAAAAGCACCGAAGGTGAGCAGAGCTTTGTAATTTGCGGCTTGTTAGAATTGACGAAACAAAAGTAAGTCGAGTGAGACGGTGATTCCGAAAACAACGATTAGATATGCATATCCGTTTGGAGGACGAAGATGGATTGTGGTAGTTGGTAACGAGCTATTCAGTTCATTTTTAAAATTATCAGTAATTGCAGCTATTGAGTTAATCGTACTTGCTTAAACATCTATCTTTTTCGATTAATTCGCATTAGATTGTGGCTTTGTCAATGTCGCTAAACACATTTTATGAAAAGATTCTTTAATGCTTATACACGCACAAGCCTGTTGTTATATTACATAATATTTATCAACGAAATAATAAAATCAATTATTTATTATTAAATTGTTTGTTTTTCCAGTAATTTTACCAATCAGATAACTCATATACTTAATTTTCTTTTCTAAATAATTTTTGTTGTTAAGACTGTTTTAACTAATTATTATTATTATTTTTTTTTTTTTTTTTTTTTTTTATACTTTTTTAATTATATTGATTTTTGTCAGTATAATTATGGATCTTCATCATCTTGAATTTATGTAGCAGTGTATAAGAGTATATAAGATAAGAGATAAGAGTTGATTTTACTTAAGATATTATTTGTTCCGTTAACCAATACTTATCGAACGTATTTGAAAAAGAAAAAATTTCAAAATACATAGAACAAACCGATAATTATGGCAATTTTCATCAATCTTTGCTAAAGATGTTATTATATCTTGAAGCATTTAGGGTCGATAACAATAAGCATTTGATCTATTTAAAGTCGTTTAAACATAAGCAATAAACTTCAATAATTATTTAAATGAAAAATATTTTTTATTTAATTTAAAAATGTAGAATTTTGTGAGAATAAATAATAAAATTTGAGCTTCATTGAAAAAAACAAAATAGCAAAAAGAACTTACGTTCATGCGTATTTCATATCAACAAAATTATGCAAAATAAATTTATCATTCTTATTTTAAATACAGCTTGATAAATGAAAATTTACTCAAGTGTTTATTATAAGTTTATGTTAAAAATTAAAAAATGAAAGTATCTTACGTATGGTATAAGTTTGTTCAGTAACTGTGATTTTCTAGTGGAAATATTTTGACAGACCGAGATAATAACTTTCATTCGTAACGTTCCCAATTAACGTTAAGAATGAAATTATTAATAATTAAACATTACGGTTTAATAATTCACCAAACATCTTACAATAAAGACTTTTCTTTTTTCTATTTTAAGTATTAATTATGTATTACGTTCATTAAATTTCCTACTCGATGTGCATTATATATATATATATATATATATATCAACAAATACACATAAATAAAGGTGAAGCAGGTAGAAAGTGAAAAATAAAAGCAGAAAATTCCAATTACTTAATTACAATGCTATGAATATATTTAAAAAAATATAAATCTTGTATAAATTGTATACAATTGCTAACATCTAATCAACGTATTTACATAAATATTTTAACGTACAGTCTAGTATATAAAATTGATATTATTTAAATTATTTAATATTCATAATAATAATTACATAGAATTTAATATTTGAATTATGCTTATTAATTATATGTAGGCTCATATTATTTAATATTTATATTAAAATTTATCAGAAAATTATATGTATTTGTATAATATTTCATGCAATATTAGAAAAACTTTTGTATTTTCGATTGTCTTTTAAAAAAAAATATTCTGCGAATAATATTAATTGAAAAATATTATTATTATACCTGTAATAAAATTAAATAAAAGATGCAAATTCAATTCTACATTCAATTTGTCTTAATGAAATGAAAGCCTAATTTGTCACGGAATTTATATAAATAATATTATCATTTTTTCTTCAATGGTTGATTCAAAATTATCTTATTGTTATTATTTCATTATCTTATAATAATTAATTGTGCTTAATAAGATAGGACGACAATAATGCAATCAGAGCTAAATGTGATTAAAATAACAAAGTCTGTTGGTAATAAAAGCTATGCATTTAGTATGTTGTTTGAAAAGAGAAAGTCACGTTGATGGTTGAAATAAATTCTTTGGAATATTCGCCACTCTTCGTGCTTATCAACACTTGCTATACAAATAAATAATAATGAAAACTGTGTTTTAAATAATTTTTCAATTTACTAATTCATTCAAGGAAATAAAAAATTTCTAAAATCACAGCCACACAATATACTCTCGCCACACAAGCGATAAAATATTTTTTTTATTCTTTCTTAATTTTCTTTATTAGTTGATTTTTTTTAACATAATCTTCTTCTCTTTGTACACACAAACACGCGCCACATAGTATTTATTAAGTACTCACACTATTAAACGTACTCGTCGTTATTAATACAGTAAATTGTATAAATGATTAGGTAATAGTGGTGTTTTTTTTTTTTTTTTTTTTTTTTTTTTTTTTTAATAGGTGTATGTAGTATCAACATAAAAAGCTTTTAATCGTATGCATATTTGCCGTACAATTCTTATCGATGGTCATGTTTCAAAGAGCTATTAAAGAATATACGACCATTTGTTAGGATAATATTATGGTATCTTTGGCTACTTATGATTTACTTCATTATTCCCTAATGAAGTCATCTTACATTTTGGCGAATCGACCTTGATATTCCAAATTATGCGCTCACGTTTGCCACTGACGTCAATGGGACACGTTACCGTGAAACTTTTTCTCATTTCGCTTTTACGTCCGTCGTCAAAAAATAATCCAAATTTTCATGGGATTCAGGTGTAGCGTGGTGTTGTCGATGGGTGTTATAATTTATCAGATGTTGCCTTAGTGCAGTTGTAGTTGCTATTGAAATTAGGTGGGTTTGAAATGCAGTGACGTTTGACAATTTCATAGTTAATCTCGTAAATTAAAAGGGTATTTTTCTTTATTCGATAAATTAATAATTGTCGAAATCGAAATTCGCTAAAATTAAGATCGAACAAAAGAGAATGTCATTAGAGCGAAAGAAGAATTATGTTTTAATACATAGAAATGACCCTTTACAATTCGTATTAATAATACATCAATTATTGTTTCGTATTTACGAAAATATTACTTAATTATTAAACTCGATACTTAAAGTTTTAATAGAGTAGTTGGAACATAATATAGAATTTGCTAATACACAATTATAATAAAAATATGTATTATGAAATCGAGACTTGGTGATCCCTGCAGCATCCACCCAGAGCATATTTTAATTGCGAAATAAGCTAGTGTTGTGTTTTTAAACGTACCAATTGTTTATTATATTATCAAACGAAACTCATGATCTCTGCAGTGTCAAAAGATCGTGCTGAATAACGAACGATTTATGATTTAAAGCTTAGATCGATCAAATTCTATTGTACAGGTATCGTTGAATTGCATTCGTTTACTATTTGTGTCTCTTAGCACACCTTTACTTATATAATTTATTTATCCGTATTTTTGAATTCATCATAATTAATGCATACGACATTTCATTATGTTAAAATATCCAGCATTATTGATTAAGACGTTTTAGTTGCATATAATTATTAAGAGATAATTATTAAATGGCATCTCCGTATGAATAGGTAATTGAAACTGTACACATCAGTTGCGTACCATATTTCAAAATTATTGACAGATTAATTTATAAACAGGTTCAAATTTAAATAAAAACTATAAAAATGATTACTGTACTCTTGCTGTATTTCAATAAAATTGTCATTAATCGATTTAAATTTACTTGCGTAAATTCACAAGGTTATATAAATTCAGTATACAAAAAAAAAAAATTGTAACGCTTGATTTGATAATCTATTAATTTGATTCACATTATTCACATATCTATAAATATAATCAAATTAGATATTAAAATTAATTTACAATTTAAGCATCTCCATTGAAATATTAAGCATTGAAGTACTAGAATTCAATTATTAGCTCTTTCGTGTCGAAACGGTTTATTAGCAACAACAACAACAACAACAACAAAAAAAAAAAAAAGGAAAAGAGAGAATATTCATATATGAATCATTAGGATTATATCCATTATCCACTGATCCATTTTTCTTGATCAAGAGGAAAATTCTATTCGCTTGTTAACCTTTAAAAACCTCTCGAACCCTTTTTTTACAGCAGCACTGCGCGTATAAGGAAAAAGACTAAATTTACATAATTAAGACGATCGTCAAGATCGTTCTCACGCATTCGACTCTCAGAATAAGCACACACAATGAAAAAGTGTAAATATTAAATTGTCCGTTTATAATCTCATTACAAAGATTCCTTCGAAGATTGGCCCTTGGAAGGGCAGTAGCGTTCTCGTGCTCGCGCAAAGAGCGCAAAGAGTGAATCGGTCTCTATCACCGCCGATCCAAATATTTAGGGCAGATCGAGAGATAGATACGTCGATCGGATAAGCTATTTAATCGCGTAAACGTTGGCTCTTCGACGTCGCGACGACGCCCGTCATCGTTACGGATTTCCGCGACACTAAGTGACAATACGGCGCCGCACCAATTGTCGGTTCTGACGCAATTCCAATTCACGCGATGCCCTTCCCAAATGAAGTCCAGCGTCCCACTTTGGCTCCACGGTGAGTATTTTTCTATCAAGGACACGTGCGAACGCCTGCATTTTCATTTGCTCGAAGCGGCGTTGAAGAAAGTCAAGCGCTCGCTCGCCTCTCCGCACGAGATTGCGGAATTTGCTGGCGCCACTTTCATAGCTGGTATCTCGATTCGATCGCCACGATATCGGTCATTGATGATATTTAAATACCACGACGTTTGGAAATACTTAGATAATGGCAGCGGGACGCTACGAAAGTAAAACCATCTATTTTATTTGGAAGCTCTTTTCTTTATTGATTGTAACGTACGAAGCTTAACAACAACAAAAGTTTTATAAAAAGTGCAACTGCAATAGTAACCACAATAACAATAATGATGAAAGTAATGTTAAGAAAATAGTATAATATGATTTTTATTATAAATTAATGACATCGATAATAATATATATATATATATATATATATATATATATATATAATTAGTGTTTTTAATTAGTATTCAATTATAAAGAGTAATTATGCAGGCACACATTACTAGTGCGATTGTTTATGCAACGATATAGCACTCGTTTCATTAGTCTAACAAATGTATCTAATACTAGTAAATTAGTTGCTCAGAAGTAATTAATTTGAGAAATCTCTTCTACGTGCAGTGTCGGAGTTTGTTATAAACGTCTAACCATAGAAGGAGACTGTACGTTACAGCAGTTGGCGAAAAAATTACCCAACTTGCGACTTGTCCCGAATTTTCCCGAAAATAAAACAAGAAATTCTCGTTCGGCCGTTAACGCGCCAGGATCCTGCGAAAATTGCGATCGTTACACCCACGCAACCAAACAAAAAAAAAATAAAGTATGCTTAAAGGTAAAGGCTGATGGGATTACGACACCGCAGCCACTTTTGCCATCACCACCACTTTAATATACGAATTGCGCTCTTACACGTGAGTTTCTCTCTATCTCTCTCGCTCCCTTCTCTATCCTCACCTTCCCCCGCTCCAAACCCCCCTCCCCCTCCTCCCCCCTCCGTCTTGCCGAGTGCTCGGATGTCTCGCGCGCTCTCGGGGCAATTTCGCGGTGTTACATCAGCCGTCGACGGGCCGTGGAGTAACCTCTTACGGGCACCTTCTCCGGCAATTTAAATGCTCTTCACGGGAAGAGGTCGTCCAGGATTATACGGGTGCTTGTCGCGTAATGCCCCGACCAATACCGCAATATAAATGAGCGGCGCGAACGTTTGGCTTTTAAACGACCGCGCGAAGGAAGCTCGCTCGCTAGCCTCCTCCTACCCCACCCCCCCCCCCCCCCCCCCCCCCCCCCCCCAATCCGCCCTCATTTAACGAGGGATTGATCTTCCCAATTACGCCAAAGCCCCGATAATCTATGATTGCCCGCCTGCTGTTTGTGGAATTTTCAACCTACCGTTGTTGCTCCCTTCACGGCCCTCTTTTGTAATCGGTAAAGTGCATTCTCGAGTATCGAGATGCCGGAGAGATTGCGGATGAGACTGGCATCGAATTTGAGAGTCAAATTTTATCTCGGAGTATCTGTCGGAGACACCGATATATTTTACAAATGCCCTATCGTACTTTAGAATATGAGTGGGTTAATTCGATAGAAGGACGAATTATTAGGTAAAACTCGTTAATTGGTCATTTATTCGGAATCTTCGATATTTATAATAATAATCGGTACGCGCTGGGTATGTCGTGGTATACGATATTACTATACAATTATAATTGAGCGAATTAACGATGTATAATAGCGTTACTTGTATTATGAAGCTCTTGGAGTTCGATTATGCGTTGTACGAAGCTTTAAATCAATATTTAAATCAATATTTAGTGCTCCAAAGGAACGATCGCGATCGCGTTGGTACGATAAATTTTTCAAACGATAATATTAGTAATATTTCTGGCAGTCGATGTCAGAAGTAATGTCAGTAAAAACTTTTTCCACTATTAAAATGAGAGGAAAATTGTTGCACTCGCGTTCCTCTCTGCACACGTATTGGCGTTCAAGAATATTAGTTGGCTATTATCTTAACATTGACCTCCAGTGGATATTACCGTCCTTGGCTTCCAATTTATTTCATAAAGATTAAAAAGCCAGCACGATGCACAGAGTACCACGATCGAGCAACAAAATAATCTTTTATTCGAATACGAGTGAATCTTAAAACGGAGAAGGTAAGCGCTTGTTCCTCGAATCGCCCCATTAATAATCCAATCAACTCCAAGCAAATAAATCCAACTCACCGTTAAAGATTCCACCTCGATTTCACAGACATTCTGTACGAAAAGCTCATCGGAGAAACGAACGACGAGGAATGGCTCTTTTTTTTTAAGGACGCGGTCAAGTCCTCTCGAGACCTCGAACTTCGAAAATGCTGGAAGACAACAGATGATGCGGCTCAACGGCCGTACTCGGAATTACGGCACACTCGCGCACAACCGTCGGCCACTGGAAGAAAAAACTCTCCTCGGCTTCCTCCCCCCCCCCCCCCCCCCCGGCCCGCTGAAGAGGCTCAAGAGGCTCACCCTACTTCGGCCAATCCTACATTCCCGCGCGAGCGTCCCAATGACACAGTGAAAGCCCTAGCCGGTGTCCCCTCATCGAGCGAGAATTTTCCCGACTGGCGAACGTACCTCCTCGAGGAAGCGCACCTTCGGCGCTCGCGCACGACTGACGCCGCCGTTCGAGAAGAAAAAAGAAAGAAGACGACGGGCCCCTCGGCGGGACGGGGTGGGGCGCGTCGACTCAGCCGTCATGGGGCTGGCGGGACGGGAGGGGTAGGAGGAGGCGGCTGTCGGAGGGTGGGAGACGAGAAGGAGGGATCGAGAGCGCGTGCGCAGTGCGACCTTCGGCTCGGGAGGTTCGCGGACAGACTGGTCAGTCTGGTGTCCGGTCGGTTGGTCGCTCGCTCGTGTCCGCTGCCCGACGACGGGGACCGGGAGTTTCGAAGGAGCGCGTCGTGGAAGGGGCAAGCCAAAAGGCGCCGGCCGGTAGGGAGAGGGACGGCGGCTTGCCCCTCTTACGCTTGCACGACGAGCGCTGCCGAGTCCGGCGGGGCCTTGCCTCTGGACCACGAAAACTCGATGGATCCGGGGATGAGGTGGGCCGGTGGGAAGGGATTCTAGCTCGGTGGATGGGGGACGCGACCGGCCGCGGGTGCGATTTTACCTGATTTGCGAATGAGACGTAGAGAGCGGATGCGGCGCGGTTAGTAGTCGGTTGCTTCATTGGAGCTCGAGCGGCAATCTGAAATTTCGAGGCGCTTTCGTTAGGAAATTGCTGGCGAGGATGGCTCAAGCGCAAACGCGCACACGACTCTTCCTATTGCCCTCTAGTTCGTTATTAACTTCTTGGATGAATTATTTTAATGCTTTAGAGGAAATTAAATAGTACGAGGCTGGGGCTGACTTTGTTGTTTGCCAATTCATTCAAGGGTTATAATAATGGCATTTATGATTTGTCTGGGATAGCGTGCCGTATGTACGTTCATTCTGCACTACCGATTTTTCTTATCTGGCGAATATTTTTCAGTATTATTAAGCATCGACGGTAGCGGATTTTGAGATTTAATATTTGAAGGCGAGAGATTCGATTTTAGGTGATAAAGTGTGGTTGAGTGTTAAAAATTACGATTTATTTCGAATAGGATAATAATACATTGGTAGATCATCGATAACTACATTACATTACATATTTAATAGAATAACTAGAAATGAGTTATACCCAATTGACTTTTTGCATATAAGATGCGATGGTCCGAGCACAACGTTATTATCGAACGAATATTTGAGCTGGTTGGCGACTCGTATGATTATTAAAAGAGAAATTTATAAAATTTGTAGTTTCGGAATTTCCTTTTGTCTTTGTTTGTTTCTTTTTTTGTTTTTTGTTTTGTATTTTGTTTGTTTGTTTTTTTTTTTATTATTATTAAGAAAAAATTATATCAAATAAGACCAATTAAATTTACGAAAATAAATGTATGCTTACGTAGAAACATTTAACACAACGCGATTAAAATCGCAAGATAGGGAAAAATTATTTTTGCACAAAAGAATCAAATCAGTCATTAAAAATAAAATTAAAACTTTTCCTTTCACGTCAATGGGAGCATCTTGATTTTTGCACGTTTTCTCAATGCTCTTAATACCTTTTCAATCTTGATCAGTACTCGGCTTCAAAAATTCAAGCGAGTCTCGAAGTGCCAATGTTGAATAGAACGTAAGAAAAAACGAGTGAACAAAACATAAATTAAGAATAAGGTGCAGCGAATAAAGGGTATGTAGCAAGGACAGAAAATAAGGTACAGCGTTACAGCAAAAATAGAGGAAATTGAACAGAAAGAAACGGAAGAACACGACTCGCTACGTGTTAATAGATTAGACGGAAGGAATGAGATGGTAGAATGGCGGGGGAGGGAGAGGGGGGGGCGACGCCGGCGGCGGCGGCGGCACAGAAACGTGGTGTGCGTTTGTCAGCAAAGAGAAAGAAAGAGTAAAGAAAAATAATGTTGCACAAGAGACGGTGAAACGCAGAGTACAAGGCAAAATAATCAGAAAAAAAGCGAAGCAGAGAAAGAGAGGGAATTTGCAAAGGAATTGGCGAGACGGAGAGGGGAAGGAGCGAGGCCGTAGAGGGGGAAGAGAGATTGTTTATTCGCTGCAGGGACGAACGTGGGAGCGAGCTGCGTTCATATACAATACGACTTGCCGCGCGTAACAGACCTTAAACAGGTGAAAAATGAAGATCGAGAAGGGACATCGAGATCTTATACACGTCCTTGTTTCGCATCCCTCTCGTGAGTCGAGTCGAGCGATCCACGTCTGCATGCCAGCATTTTTATAGAAATCATAAGGACTTTGTAAAATAAAAACGGAATAATTGCCATTGTTATTGTTTTTATTTAAGGGTTTGGGGGCTGTTGCTATGTGACTAGTTTGTTATTATTTTTTAAGCAACAATTTTACTTCTTATTATCGTTAGGGTTTATGAGTTGTAAATATGTAGCAGTGACGCCCGTAATTTATTAGATAAATAATCTAAGAATTTGTTGACTTGGCACTGAAGCGTTTAGAGGCCATTACGTTATGTCGAACAATTTCGTTGAAGAAAAAGACAGTGGAGTAGATGAACTTTAAAGAACTAATTTTTTTGCATTAATACGTATTCGTAAATTTCATAGAAGAAAATAAGGATTCTACGTGTTCATTAAATATTATTTGCTTTTGAAGTTAAGAAGATTGATTAAAAAGAAACCACAATTTTCATTAAGCCTGAAAATCCTTGGAAATATATATAAGATATAAAAGATATGAAGATATATATATAATTTATATAAGAATATAAAAGATCATTATCCGTATCGAAGAAAGTTGTGAAATCTCAAGTCGAACCTTCAGTCAAAGCAAACACAAATTCCGTTTTTTTTTAATAGATAAATTTTCATAATTTTATATTGATAAGCCATTGCCTACTTTATTAAATACTTATGTCTATGTTATATTTTATTACTTCTTATTTATTTATTGATTTTATTTATGAAAAATTAATAGAATTTTATAAATCCTAATAGAATTAAAGTAGATGATTTTTTGGAAAGTAAAGTCAAGCATAAAATAAGGGAAAATTTCATTAAGCGTAGACGAAAATATGAATATCATCTATAATATTAAGAATATATAATTATTATCGTAGTGTAATTTGACAATAAAGTTCATAAAGCAAAAAGTTGATATAATGTAATGTTAAGTAAAGATTTTAAATTGCATAATAAACGCGTGCTTACGCCAGCATATGTGTAATTACAAAAGTTAAAAATCGTTTTGTGCCTTGTATTAATTCATCCTGACTCGATTAAATAAGGAATGTTATGCTCTCGAATACTTAGCAAGTATGAAATGGAGAACGCGACAATGTCTTTCTTTACCTACACAATTTTTTCTACGTACACGAGTGTGCATTTCAAATTCACGATAAAATCTAATAAGTTATCTACGTGCAGCGCAATGTAGCAG
>NW_011948415.1:34199-67248 GCF_000503995.2 Ceratosolen solmsi marchali
CCTTTTTTTTCGAAGGTTAAGAAGAGAACGGGAAATGGTACACACAAGGCAGAAAAATGAGTGAGAGAGAGAGAGAGAGAGAGAGTGAGAGAGAGAGAGAGCGATGGAAAGGGGAGGGGGGGGCGTTTTGGCTATGGCTTATGAAACGAAGGCGTGAACTTTTAGCCTTTTTGTGGTCATCCTTAGTCCAAGCTCGTGTCTAGACGAAGACGAGGATAACGGAATGAATTTTACACGATGAGCCTACTTTCGTTCAACCTTCCAAAATACTCATGTCAATTTATGTAATTTTTCTCTACTAAGCGAATTATACGCGACAATCCGTCAAAATAAATACCTTACCAAGCATTTTCTTCATGTTTAAACTCTTAGGGTATCGCCAGGTCTGCCATAGGCAATGAATTAGTCTTCCGTTTCTTACGTATTTATATCGTTAAGATATGTCGAAATCCTTTCATATCTATTAAATCGGTATAGTCCATGTTTTATTATAAATTATACTTATCTCTTACTGAGATCTGATCTAGAATAAAAATTAAAAGCTATGGTAATTAATGTAGCATTTCTGGATTTTGGCAAGAATGATTATTCATAGTGGTATAATAATACGAGACAAAGGAGCAGATGAAAGATAATAAATAGCGAAGAGTCTGCGAGTTTTCAATGCTCATTCGAAGAAGTAGGTGTAACGTTCGACGATTCCTTTATTTTGTCATTGTTCTTTACTATAATTTTTTTTTTTATTTGGACATAAAAATCTCTCTTCGCAAGCATAATCGTACGCTTCTGCGTTGCGAATTTTTGCGCAATCTCTATCAGAAAATGTACCATTCGCAATTTAATGAAAAAAATATTTGTTATAGCCAAGTACTCGCGATAAATCGTTCCACGTATGTACATTAATTCGCATGGCCATACAAGGATCTGGAGGATGAAAAGTATGAAAAGTAAGAGCGTGTCTCGAAAGGGGGAGGATGGAGGAGGAAGGTGGGAGGAGGAGGAGGATGAGGAGGGGGGGGGAGGGTTGAGAAGGTGAGTCGATCAGGGGGTTAAAGCAGCCGAATAGCGGTAACTCGAGAGCTTGAATTATAATTAAAACACCCGCGCTCCATTTTTCCAGTCGAGCAGCTTTCGAATGCACGGCGCAAAGTCTATTTGCCCGCACCTCTGCCCAGAAACGGGTCGCGGGGGCAATTGTCGTGGTGGAGGGGGAGGGGGATGGGGAGGGGGGGCGACCAGGGGGACGGCCAGGGTGACGGGGGGTGGTGGTGGTGGTGGTTGTGGTGGTACTCGCGCCGTCGTTTACGTCCCTGGGCAACAGGATGTCGGCGGAGAGACTCGGAGGGTCCGATTGGAGAGTGCGAGCCTCGAGATGAATTCGGACGTGCCACGGCTCGAACAGGTAGTAGAGACGATCGTTTTCTCCTCGTTCGTCCGCGAGCGCGCGCCTCCTGTATTATAACGCGTAACTAAAGGTGGCCAACCCTGGCGCTTCTTCTTCTGCTTTTTCCACGTCGTGCCCCTCCCTCCCAGACTGTGCCCCTCGCTCGTCGCCGACCCCGGATCGCTGGGCCCGCCGAGGCAACGGCTGGCCCTCAACCACGGCAGGTATCCGTAATCCGAAAATTCGTCCGTACCCTTGAGAACGGCTGGGCAGCCCGAGATCGGCGATTAGCTCGTGACTCGGGCAATTAGGCCTCGCCTGTATCTCCTTTTGCTCCGGCGTTTGACTTGCGATTGACTTCGATTCTTTTCAACGTCTACGGGCCGATTCAGGCCCAACGCTATCTCCGAACGCTCGGGCATTTTGGCCCCGAGATTTATGGGGATCAATAATTAAGGCTTCACCAGGGCATTCTCGGCGGAATCGAGCCGCATACTCGGCATTGCTCTTTCTACGTGGAAAAGGAATCACGGTTCGGAAACGTGAGGTTCCGATTCGCTCGATCGGATACACGACTCCTAGGCCTCCACCGCTCCTCGGTACTCCTTATCTAATTAAGACAATTAGGGAGCCGAGTGAACGGGGCATTGCTTCGTATTCATTTATCTTTTTTTCTTCCTGTACGGCCATTAAAGGTTGCTTTGTTACCGATACTTTGGTAAATTGGTGACTACGGAATAATTTTGGGCCGGGGTGTACTTTCAAAGCCGCTAGTGATAGATAGAATTTCATTAATTGAGTCTGGAAAATGTTGAAATTGTTAAACCAAATTGTTGACACGATCACTTTAAGAACGCACGCGTTGGGCGTCTTTTATGCAAGTTTTTGAAGAAGCGTCAAAATTATCCCTACGAACTTTTTTAAATGACATACTCATTTAATCGTACTCAATTTTCTATTTATCGTCGAGTTAATATCTATCCGCGATGATATCATGTAACAATAAAGCTCGGGTACAAATAACCATCGAATACTTTCACTATTCAAAACTTTGAGAAAATAGATGGTAAATTAAGATTACCGCATGACGTTCGAGTTAGTAGCAGCAGCCTTTTTATGAAACGTGCACGATCATACGTACTCTCTCTCTCTCTCTCTCTCTCTCTCTCTCTCTCACTACATTTCTCTATCTATTTATATATCTATGTAGATCGGAAATTATCAAGAGACAAATATGATAATGTCAAATAGATTTTGTAAATAACAAGTGAAAGAGTACGAGATTGTTAAGCTTATTGCCAAGAGACGCATGAGAAAGTGCGTACTTAATTAATTGAATTTGACGGTGAGAAAATTGACGAACAAAAGCTAAATAACGTACGCTTCATCGGGAAATGGGAGAAAAGTAACCAGCGAAAATCTTTTCGAATGGGCTCCTCCAATTTGTACCCAATGATTTTTCTAGCCTCGCCGTTATCAAGTTCCACGCTCAATATTAGCCAATTGAGACGTCGAGCCATCATTCCCGCGACTCGCGGATAATCATTCGTCTCGAAAAATTAATGACAATCTTGATGAAACGTCTCACCGCGAGCCCCGACTAAACGACCCCCGATAAGAGAGTCGTTTCTAGGTCGACTCGTAGAGGCTCGTAGAGACTCGCCTAAGCGAGAGCCTAAGCGGGCTCGTAAGAGGCTGCGATCGCGGTGAACGCGAGCGGATCCACGAGGTCGCGAGGAGGCCCTTGGTGCGACGTAGCGTAATTTTAGCCCGCGGGAAAAGGTAAAAGCCCGTGAAAGAGCGAACGAGGAGGCGAAGGCCAGGTCGCCGTGCTGGGAGGCGTCACGATAAATTGCGCACTCGCGTGGAAAATCTTTGTCCAGTATCTGTTGTATCCGTGTTATAGCCTCACGGCAGTTTCACTCGTAATGGCGCGCCTTTTCTTAATAAATCCTATCAACATTGAGATTTCTTGAGAGCGTTTGACAAATCTTCAACTGACAAATGTACGATGCTTAGATTCATTATCAGTTGAACTTGTTGTTGGCTTTTTCGAAATAATATCTCGATAGTAATACTTGTGTTTTTTTTTCGATTTAGGCACGTGGATGTTCGTTGCATTCTTGAAGGCTCAATGCCACAACATCGAAACGAAATCGAATAAAAAAATTACGAAGAAAACGGATCGTGGAGGGTAAGAGATAACATAGAATTTGTAATATCAAGAAGAATTGACGCGATGGTTAAACAAGTCGGTGGTTTGTGATAGAGGCTTTATACGAGCGACTGCGATAAAATTGAATGGATAGCTTTTTAGAAATTTTCTTAAAGATAACGGAGATAGGGAGGGGCGACATTGAGTCGGCTAAGAGAAAATTGAACTTGATGACGAGTAGACTCGCAATTTGACAAATATTTTAACGCATCAAGCGGATTAGCGACGAATAATAATGAGAGCGAACGTGGCTCGGTAAATTATTATAAACGAACCGAGGGTGGGTGTTTGATAAGCCCGATGATAAGTCATCCATCGAATTAAACGCATGAAACGCTTGCGCCTGTGTACATACATTGCTAATGCGTGCAGCAATTGCCGTCGCAGCGCAAGTATTCACGAAGCATAAAGGGACTTATCAGATTCAGCGAGTGAAAAGCTCACTTGAGAGCCCAAGAAGCGTAATTTACGACACGGCGCCAGAAAACCTGCGCCCATTATAATATATCGCGATAGCGCGGCCTTTGGCCGTTGGTACGATGCGATGAGGAGATACGGCGTTGGATGAATTAGCGCGCAATAATAAATGGGCGATGGGGGCGCGTGCCTCGGTGACGCAGGAGCCGAAGGGAGTGACGCTGTGGGACGAGGGGAGAGAATATTTCGCGTCGATGATATTGATGGGCGGCATTCAGCTCGATTTCCCAGCCGATCTGTTTGCCGACATGCTTGGCTAAAGTCCTAGATGGCGGTGGCGGTGGCGGTGGCGGTGACGGGATGAGGAGGTGTAGGAGGAGGTGGATGAGGAGGAGGAGAAAGAGGAGGAGGTGGAGGAGGAAGAGGTCGCGGCCGGGGGAGGGGGGAGTGAGCGGAGACGAGGTGTCTATCACATTCGTTGCTTGGAACTCGCACGTCGTGCGATACCGCAATATCCTAGCCGAGCGAGCTTTTTTGTTTTTTTTTTTTTTATAAATGCCGTCCTTTCGCTTTGTCGCGCCACGGGGGGGGGCGTTTAGTGTCATTGTCGTTGGCTGTTGCTTTGATCTTCAAAGCGTTGCGTGTAGCGCAGCGCAAGATATTTTAACTAGATCACTGAAAAATGGCGAATGCGGTTTGTCCAGGCTCGCTGCGATGTATTTAATGCTTTTGTCCGGGCGATAAATCTTACGGGGCAAGCTGAGCTTTTGTCGTGGTAATAATATTCCTCCGAGTCCTGTGTACCAAATGCATATCTAGCAACTCGATCGCGGATGAGCGTTACGTTATCGGCGCAATTTTTATCGAACGGTATTGGACATACGGGCAGTGATAAGCGGAGGTTCGACGCTCGGTGCATCGGATGACTTTTTAGAAATTTGGAAGGTTGTTTTTAATGATAATTGCGCGAGGTAAGTGTTGAATATCCTTACAGTGTTTAGCCAAGAAGCGAGCGTTGACAATATAACAGTGCTTTGGCTGTAAAGTACTTAACGCAGGCATAAATTGACGCGTATCGTGCATAAATTTCATATAGTATATGAATAACTGGATAGTTAGGCTTGGATAGTCGAAGTAATTGTTGTGTATTAAAGTTGAACGCATGACCGTAGTGAAACAACATAAGCCTCGGGCGTTTCATCGCCAATACCGTGTAAATGCGAATGTTAATAGTTGTAAATAATAAAAATCTTAATGCTTTTTTTTTAATGTCAGAATAGGTGAAAGACTTGGTTTGACACACACGCGCGCGCGCGCGCGCACATCATTATAATCTATTATCCATTTCGATGTTATATTCCGCCGTATAAAACTGAAAACGATTATAAAGAATTATTCGAAAGAATTTACGTAGTATTAACCGAGAATCTTAGCTCGTGGCTAGTTTATTTGAAACGATATCAATGTCCACTAATATTGATAGGAATGGAATTTCAAGATTTTCAGTGCTCAATTTTTTCATACGCTCAATACTATAACTATATGTTTAAAAAGCTATGAAAATTTGATTAAAAACTATTCTCTTGCGAACTTACGGATATACGAGACCTATAAATCATTATATATTTGTTCTTTTTTCTTTTTATCGTGTGGCAATTAAAAGTGATATTATTGGCTGATTAATAGCTGAAACAGAGACGAGTAATAATTCTTCAATGTTTGCCTTTGTTAGGCTATTTCATAGGGAGTTTTTGATAATATGCTCTTAAAGCTACATAATCCAAGACAAATTGTAAAATCTGTATTATAAATTGGGAAATTAGTATCAAATGGAGTATCGAGAGTATAACAGTCGAGTATCATTGCGAGTGAGTGAATACAGTGATTAGTCCATATTGCTAGTGCGACATTAAATCACTAGAATGTGAAAATATACGAAAGCCCTCGAACAAATACAAATCCATTAACCTAATTTATTTATTTTCTGTGTTATAGAACTGTGTTAAACAGCAGTGTGGTGTGTGAGTGAGACATGTATGAGCAGTGAGACGGAACGACAGCTACGAATTACAAAGCTTATTTATGGTCGTATAATCGAGATAGATGTTGCGTCATCTAATTTTTTGCAATTTAACTTTGACCCTGGCATGGTTATATTCCAATCTCGTTCCTTGCTAATTCAAAAAAGATAGGGTTCGGGATAGTGTCGCGGCGACGAGTCTTATCAATGGAAGCAAAAACTTACCGATTGCGTGTACTCGGACCACTCGTTCCATATCTTCGAATCAATTTTCTTCCTACAGGACATTATGATTCTTTTTTATTCCGACACCCACACCCACCTCCGGGCCGTTACAACGATAATTATCGAGAACATTGCTCTTCCTCATTCGTCGGCTGCAGTTCTATTTTATAGTCCTTTATTCCACGACTTTTCACCGTCCGACTTCCTCTCCTAATGCCTTTTTTCACCTCATTAATCTTGTCGTACTATCATTATTCCGTCCCACTCGCGCCCGATTGCCGATAGTTCATCCTTATTTTTTCCAGGCACGAGAAGGATGAGTAGAGGGTGGGTGGAGGAGGGGGGAAGCACCGACTCCTGTATCCATCCGCGCGATCTCGACAGCTCCTCGAATATTAATGTATTTTATACCTCACACTCCGCGAATCCTTTTTTCTTTCGCCTTGGAAGGTGAGCGCTGCTGCCCGATTCCCTTATCGAGATAGCATTAACGGCAAAACCAATTGCGCACTTTTCTCCTTCCTACTTCATTTCGCTCACTCTCTCCCCCACCTCTCTCTCTCTCTCTCTCTCTCTCTCTCTCTCCCTGTCTCCCTCTCTCCCTCTCTCCCTCTCTATCTATCTATCTATCTATCTATCTATCTATCTATCTATCTATCTCTGCTTTACTTGCTTTCTGTCCAGCCACTGCACTTTCTTCCTTTTGTCGAACAACTCCTTGCGCTTTCGTCCTTCTTTGTACTGCCGGGGAACCTTCCCCTTCCTGCGGTCTCGATCTTCTCGGTGATGTTCCGCTTTCGCTTGTCGACCCTTATTTGCAAAGTCGCGGCGACAGTACGTCATAAATGTCCATTTCTATGACGGCTCAGGATCCCGATCGCTTAAAAGTCATATTGTCTACGTGAAAATTCAATCGCGGCCTTTGACTAAGTGAACGCTTTAATACACCGTAATGAGGGAATAATGGAGTGGGGGAGCGGAATTAGGAAGTAGCCTAGTAATTAATGTCCTTCGAGTCTCCTATCCATAGACTACAGACCTGTCAGAGCTTCTCGAAATTCATAACGCAGCCATTTCGAAGAATCTTGAGAGAGATTATTTTTCAAATTACTAAATATACAGGCGCTCTTTAGTGTCGTTTCAAGAGCGAGGATTTTAATAGCATAACTTATCATTGTAATTAGAGCGATTCTTGAGCGATTTTAGCCACCGATAGCAGATAGCAAGTATATTTAGCTTATAACAACGATGCATTACCGCAATAAAATACACGTAATTGATTAATGATCGCGTCCCATCAGCGAGACACGGACCACTACTTTATAGCTTCTTCTTACGTCAGCATTATTACGTTGAAAAGTTGATGCGTACCTAAGTGCACGGGCCATCCGTTAAGAGCCCAATACTATCAACGTAATTTAATTGCGCAACGGCTAAAGACAGCGGTAAAAATTAAGTTTTATAAGCAGACCTTGCGATTAGCCGTTACCGTGATATTCCAATGAGAGGGACGATTTACGTTAAGATTAAAAATTGTTAATGTTCTATTGTCAATAATCCATGATTAACATAGGATAGTATAGGTAAATAAATAGTGGGGAATGTCGTTTCGGCGATTTCGCGAAATATCAAGCGATCACGAGCAACGCACAGCGCCTCGTGTTTCATCTTACGTAAACAAGCCGCTTCGCCCGAATGAAGTGGAAGAAGGAAATCGCGCAGCCACGCGAATCTTACACACAATCGGGAACCTCGCGACCCGTCCATCCGATTCCCCAGGATGCCAAACGAAGCTAAGCTAAGCTCACTGCCACGTGCGCTCTCAATCACGGTCGTGGGGATCGGTAAATTAATTGATTTCCTGGAAACGCGATCGCTCGACTTCCGTAATGCGCCATTTCGTTTTATCGAGATCGCGCGCGATCGGGGCCCGATAAGCAGTGAGATATCCCTTCTCTCGAGAGCCGATTGAAGCTGCCGATTAAAAATTAACCTTCTTCTTTGTGCTCACTACCCCCGGTATTCCAAGCCACTCTAATTACGCTCGCTCATTGCAATGTAATCATTACCTGCCGTTTCATTATCCTTCTACCCCCCGCCCCCCCCCCCCCCCCACCCCCCCCCCCCCCCCCCCCCCCCCAAACCTCCTCCCACCCACCCATCCGCCTCCCCCTATCCCTCCCGACGCAATCCCACTCATCATCCACGATATTATTCGTAATAATCTCCGTTGAAACGTCGAAATTCATTCGCCGCGCTAATGGCTGACGCTGCATTATGTGCTCACCGGGCATTACTTTGGCAACGAACTTCCACAAAGAGCCGAGAGGCGATTATTAAAATGATCGCTTAATCCTAGTTATTGTGGCCAGAGGTGCGGGAGATCGAGTACGAGAAATAAAGATGGCGTGTAAGAGAGTCGCGATCGTTCGCGAGTTATAAATCTGTCCGACATTTGGTCTTATGATATAATCATTATTTTCAGTACCGGGGCAATCGTGAAAGTTGATGGTACTTGGCGCGCAGTTCCGTCCTCGGCCCGTTGATAAGAAAGGAAAGCGAGTAAAATAATGTGGTAATCTTATAGGAAATCCAATGTATGCGAGACTGCTGCTAACGCTTATATATCGCGAAGCCACTTGCCGGAATGATAGTAATTTCGTAGTCAGGTTACTTTTGAGTAACTCTTGAGTGACAGGCCGCGATAATCACAATGTTCTCTTGCACACGACACATGTCAAGTTTGCCATTCTTATAGTCGGGCCGCGAGTCTTAGGCTTAACGATAAGCGAGAAAACGTGAGAGACGCGCATCGCTTTGCCGATCGGACGAAAAAACCGATGCCAACCCTCTGTCTAACCCAACTCGGCTACCACCGCCGCCATCACCCGCCTCACTCAACTGATCCAATGGGCTCGACAACCTGCGGATTATCTCTCGCGCAATGTCACCTCGAGCGACGCCCCGCTGATAACCACTCGATTGTAGTTCATCTGCGGTGATATGCAAAGCGAATGTCAAGAACCATACGGATACGTTATTTTTCCTCTTACTCTCTCTCTCTCTCTCTCTCTCTCTCTCTCTCTCTCTCTGTGTTTTTCTTCAGTTCTACCCAAGTCATTGCTAGCTCCCCTTTTCAAGAAATTTTGTTACCCGCCGCCGATGGGAAAAATGCAGTCGCCTCTATTATTTATTTGGCTCGGTTAGTTTTATTAGTTTATTTATCGTTTATCTCGTTTGAAATATGCGTTCTCCTAGAAAACTGGGATTGAGCCAAAAATACAAATACGTGTATTTGTGGCTGTTAAGTGAGCGAGTCAATTCAATATGCTTTATTCTTTGATATAACGTTGGATTTTATTTGCTCGCGATAGTAATTTATATAGAAAATTCTGTAAGCCCACTTGTCATTCTATGCACAAATATTTAAACTTTTGTAAAAATTGTTTATAAATACATAATCCCGTGACGATGAGTATCCATAGAATTGCGTTGCATTCGCGTGTTTGTGTAAGCGTACTACTCGTTTGTATAAATAAATTAATTTGCTTTTTAAGCAGCAATGTAGTTGCTAATCGAACGTGAAAAGTATAAAGAAAAAAAAAAAAAAAAAAAAATCACCATTTAAATTAATTTAATTATGATGATTAAATGATCATATTCCCATTATTTGCATTATAATACAATTAAAAAGTAAGTAATCATTGATTGGTTGTGTTGGACAATATTTGTTTTACAGTTAAGCATTGCTCGAGATTTTCAACTACCGAAGGAATTTAACTCGAATGTGCAATTATTATATTTCACGATATCATGAAAATTTTTGAATCTTTAATAAGAAATTTTAATTCGTCTAATGATTGAAATCACACTAAAGCATTGTAATAATTGTCAGTCAGAGGCTCGTATTGAGATGATTAGAAATGTATTTAGAAAGTATTTATTTGATAAATGAATAAACCTTTCGAGCGTAACATTTAGTTTTTTTTCTTATTTATCGAATGAATTTCGCTGATTTTCGTTTTTTATTTTGTTATAGACTCGAGACTTTTTTTTCTTTTCTTCAAAATATAACACTGTCCTTATGGGTATTTATTAGTCCCTAAAATCGATGCAATTTTAACGAGATTGAAAAGATTGTTTTTCTATTACATTATATCCATCCAATGTTTCTAAAATAATTTACGTCGATGTTTTTTTTTTCTCAATTATGATATTTACTGCTTGCGGATATTGATGAAAATGTTCTTTTATACGATGGATTTCTATTTTTGGCTACTTATTGAGCAAAGATATTTATTTCTACGAGGTTAAGAATATCATGAAAACTTTCGCATTTATTTTTCTCGACAATGCGCATGATTATTCGGCAGCTACAGAAAAAAATCTTCGGTTTTGTGACTTTAAATATCAAAAAAGAAAAAAAAAGAAAAAAAAAAAAAGAAAAGAAAAGAAAAAGAAAACAGTGCTCGAGCATTCAACTACCGAATGCGAAGGGGGGAATCACATGTCATGTCACAGATAGTACGCAAGTTAACTTCTCTCGTGTATAATTCTGCTGCGGTGACAGCAACTTAAGTCTTATTACTCATCTTAAAAATATAATAGTTATAAAAATTACTAGGCGGCAGCTCGCAACTTTTTCCCGTATGCATTGGTGACGATGTACAGTTACTGGGTCTTTTGAAAATAGAATTTTCAATGCAAAAGATGCGCATTAAATGTAAATGATATATACCCTCTGGTAATTTATTAATAGTGAATACATAATTTTTTGACCTATTGGATAGTCTAAAAGAAATTCGCAAAGGAGGGCAAATATGAGCATAGATTTAAAACGTGTCTCCTCGCAAAAAGAAGTGACAATGTATATCGTTCAAAGTTGCAATTACTCGTGTAAGCCGTTAACATATAAGTTCATTATTAACATATCCTTTATCCCTATTTCGCACATACATACACGCCTGTCTAATTATGTATTTTCATTGGGGGCCGATGATCGAGGGGGATGGGGTGGGGTTGAGAGAGAGAGAGAGAGAGAGAGAGAGAGAGAGAGAAAGGGTGTGTGTGTGTGTGTGTGTGTGTGTGTGTGTGTGACAAAGTGCATTTAAGATAATCGGGTTAACGGTAGCCTCTACAAAGCCAACGACCCGAACTTGTAATTTTCGTAAAACCACGAGGCGGGAGCACGACACACAATATTCACGTGCACGACGCCGCGTGACTCGGCACAATGTAATTTTTACCATACTTTCTTTTCTTTTCTTTTCTTTTCCTTTCTTTTCTTTTCTTTTCTTTTCTGTTATCGTCTCTTTCTTTCTTTGTCAGTGGAGTCGCTTTGCAGCATGCAAATTATACACTTAGCGCTTCTTCAAACAAAAAGTACATTCTTATTCTTACACATTCACGGGCGTATCTTAAATTCGTTTATTCGTATTCTATGGAATCGTCTGATTTCTAGTATAATACTTTCGACTTAATATTGAATAAGGATTAGGTGTACTAAAGATTCACATTAAGGCAAATAATGTCGTTAAAGATAAAAAGTATCAAATAGAACAAGTATTTTATTTCAATTAATCTTTAAGCGTTGTCCGTTGAATTGTTGGCGGCGGCAGCACGTGGATTTATAGACTTACATTTACAGTGCAATAAATTAACATTCCAAGTCTGCATAGTAAAAGCTTATTTATGTAGCTTATTCATTTTTCCAATGTATAAACAATTGAGCTCACTTAAAATGTCTAATGAGCCCTTGACGGGTATTATGGTTATTATTAAATTTCGACTGCACTGATTAATATTGCCATTATAAAAAAGAAAAAAATAATACGTAATCATAATTGACTGGTAGATAAAATATTTGTAAAACGTAAAGCAAATGAAGTCTTGATTTAAGAAAAAATTTATATTAAAATTTTTTAAATTATTTATCGATAATATCATATAAAACGACTATGTTTTTTTTCTCTCTTTTTTTTATTTATGACAATGAAATACGTGTTTACACTCTATCAATTCAAACGAGTTTTTGATTATATTTTTAATAATCTGTATCAATTCACGAAGAGCTTAACCATATTTAATGGTTTTTTGCCAATATATTAAATTCCATAAAATTTATATAAATATTTCAGTGAAAATGTATGGATTTTTTTACCAAGACATCAGAAGATATTAGGTTTAAAAAGTTAAAATCTTCTGAAATGTAGTATTTTAATTTATCAGATTTTGTTGTCTATGATATTGTAAAGCCTCTTTTTTTCTTTTTTTTTTTTATCAATAAGCAAATAAATGAGCTAATTAAAGAAAATATACGTACGTATAATCATTTCTTTGATGAAAGTAAAATGAAAATAACAAAGAAGAATTTATATTTTTATGCATACGTATATCCGTGTATATGTGTATACATATATGTATATAGATTTTCCACTGCCGCGTATAAACAAATGTATTAGACCATATTGTCGGCATATAAATTAGCTTATGATTCATATTTATATAATGTCATCATGATTTGGACATATTTATTATCTTGAATATTCCAATCATAGAGCTTCTTATCTACAATGCACTATCAAACAAGCAAATTAATCAAGAAATGCTGATATTGAAGCGAAGATAAGCGAAATGAAGAGAAAAATACATGCAATTTGCTTTTTAGATGCATCCAAGTCCATTGTATTGTACGCGAAATTGTTTAAACATATCCAAATAATATCCCATTGACGAGAGATTTCACAAAACGACCAATACTAACTAATCGATGCCTTGCTAAAGGTGTTAAATTTCGCTAAACCACAGAAAAAAGCGCACCACGTATTTTTCAACACATTTTCACTGATGCGCGTGTGCCAAACATTTTCATAATTTATAACGATGCTCCCGTTCGATTATCCACGAATAACGCGACAAATTTGGCGATACACGAATGGCAATTCTTCGAGCGCGGTTCCTCTGTCTTTTCGCAAGTCATTCAAAAGCCGCGAAGCGACTGGCCGCTTAACAGCGAGCCGCGGCTCTTTGCGACGGTCACTTCCGCTTTTCACTATCCCCACCCTTCTTACGGACAGCGCTTTCCTCCTCTTTCGCGTCCTTAAGCGCGAGTGTCGGTGGTAGAACCATAGCACCGAAGACACACGAAATTCTTTATAATGATCTCTCCATGCTCCTTCCTACCTTCGCTATGCTATCTCTCGCTCTCTTACAAGATGCTTATCACATCGTGCTATACATTGTGTTGCGGGAAGATTTAAAAAGTTGCGCTTTACCGAAGATTTTCCGTTTTGTTCGCGGATATATTTATCGGCGATCTTAATGAGAATTCTATAGTGCTGCTATAAATAAAGATGCCGTTTGTTTTATGCGAAACAATATCTTTCAAAATGTGTAAAGTAGAGAAAGAGTTGTGATAAGATAAGCAGGTGTACGTAGCTACGATTACGTGTAGTTGGCATCTCAATAATCCATCTCTCTCTCTCTCTCTCTCTCTCTCTCTCTCTCTCTCTCCCTCACTCTCTCTATCGGCCTCTATTTGTCGGATAATAGGTTAATCACGAATTTATGTCAAAAAATTCCGATTTTGATAAGCTATTATTTACTAGTAGGCGAAGCAGGTCAGACCGAGGACAGAGAGCATTAATGCAGAGTCGCTGACTTATTACCGATCAATTTTCCTAAATGCGAGATCTCTTTTTAAATAATGCGCGACTTACGTGAGCAACGAAAGCGCTTTTGAAAACGAAAATCTAATCAAGCGACGGAGTGGTGTGCAGGTCGGCTTGGCGCACTTCCTAGCGCGATTTCTCCGCTTTGATGAATATTTACCGGTTTTTCTTGGTTGCGACTTTTCAATCAAAACGCACGGCGTTTCCTGAAGGAAACGCAATTGTTACGCAAGTTTAAGCGCGATCGTATTTCCCGCTCCAACCAAAGATCGTCATTGTCGATCACGGGTATTCTATCGGGTTCTTTAAGCCCTTCCTGTTAAATCTAAAGGTTTTGCTTGGTGCTGAGTTCCAGGTAAACGCTGAGCACCAGGTAGCCGCTCGCTAAAGTTGTTCGTGTATAGATAGCGGACTGCCAGGGTAATTTGAAGATTTGATTTCCGCGACCTACCGTTTGGCTTTACAGTTTTTGAATATTCTCACAGTTTTCAGACATTTGTTATTAACAATTTCATTGCTTATGCTATTGTACTAAAGGATAGACATTGACATGCAGAAGCACTTTGATTTGAGAAAAAATTTGCTTTAAATAATTTGCCAATTAAATTAATTAATTAACGATTAGTGTGCAATGTTTTCAAATGATATTTTAGATTTTCAGTTCGACTCGAAATTCTTTCATCATTGCAACACACCTGAATATTGTGTAATGCAGATTTGCGATGTTATTGTCCTTTAATTAAATTGTAATAGAACAACGAGCAAGGCATCTAGTGAATAATGAATGAACGAATTGACTGAGGTTTTAGAGGATTTAATTCTTAATAGAAACGATGTCCCGCATATTGACAGCTTTGCATCCGCTAATTGAATGGTCGTAACTTTAACGATCGAAATATCTAATCATTTATACGCGTTTGTTCTTTAAAGATATTTTTTTCCGAGTCTTGATAAAAAAAAAAAAAAAAAAAGAAAAGAAAAGAAAACAATTTATACTAATAATCTTTACAACAGCTACAGCAACAGCAGCAACAGCAGCAACAGCGACAACAACAACAACAACAACAACAACAACAACAACAACAACAACAACAACAACAACAACAACAACAACAACAACAACAACAACAACAACAACAACAACAACAACAACAACAACAACAACAACAACAACAACAACAACAACAACAACAACAACAACAACAACAACAACAACAACAACAACAACAACAACAACAACAACAACAACAACAACAACAACAACAACAACAACAACAACAACAACAACAACAACAACAACAACAACAACAACAACAACAACAACAACAACAACAACAACAACAACAACAACAACAACAACAACAACAACAACAACAACAACAACAACAACAACAACAACAACAACAACAACAACAACAACAACAACAACAACAACAACAACAACAACAACAACAACAACAACAACAACAACAACAACAACAACAACAACAACAACAACAACAACAACAACAACAACAACAACAACAACAACAACAACAACAACAACAACAACAACAACAACAACAACAACAACAACAACAACAACAACAACAACAATAATAATAATAATAATAATAGCAACGTAATTAGCGAATTTAATATCGAATTATTTACTAATTAGCAGCCTTTTGTGATATTCAGTTAATTAATTCCTTAGCTTTTTGGCGTACCAATTCGTTAAGCCTCAGCAAAAATAACACTCGACGCGCGTATATCTATAATTTTTATATAACCAATTCGGATATTTCTTATTAGAGCCGCGAGTAGTGTAAATAATACTTGCATTCGTAAATCCCGAGTATTTACTTAATAAATTCCGCGCTCGAACGAAACGCTTTTTGCGCTCGCATTACAATGTTCCTTCGGAGCCACACACCTCCACATCGCCGTGTTCCACAATTTTAAATTTCAGTGTGCATAATGCGATAAAGAGTTGGCGATACGCGCTTGGAAAAGGAGTATTTGCTCGCGCTTGGAAGAGAAAGAAAAAAGCGAGTCGAATCGAGTCACGCTGTTCGCGTGTCCGCGATTAATTTGCAGCGGCAGTCATTAAGCACAACGGACGGAGTCTTCGATCACGCAAGCGGGAAAGCTTGCCGCGCTTCTCTCTCCCTTCCCCCCCTCTCTATCTATCTCATTCTCACTCTTCTCTCCCCCCCGCCACACACACACACATCTATTTAAAGCGCGGAGACAATGGCGGCTCGCTCGGGTGACATATGGCCGGCGCCGTAACGGAAGGAAAAAGGGAAAATCGATGGCGACGCGAGATAGACGCGTCTTCATCGTATTTACTTTTTATAAGGAAAGATGCTCTTATCTCTTTATATATATATATATATATAAAGAGATAAGTGAGTATAATACCCGTAAATATTTTTATTTATTTTTCGTTGCGAAGGGTCTATTGTTTAGAGGCGAAATTTTCATAGAAAGCAAGATGCCAATGAGCGATTTCTCTAAGAAAACTGGTAATGAAATTCAATGAAAGCAAAACTCCGCTCGTATTTATGTAATTAATTATGATATTCTTTTGTTAATTTTACCTAAGTGTCATAAAGATATTTTTAATTAATTATTTGATGAGAAGTCGTCCTTCTGATACTGGCTTTTATATTGCGTTGAAACAATATCTTGGATAAATAAACACAAATTGTTCAAAAACTGTAAAAAATAATTTATATCGATGAAATATTAAAAACGTGATAGTTGATGTAGATGTTCAAATCTTTAAACAAAGGCCGAATTATAATTATATAGGTGAAAAAACGGTTTATGGTTTTTGAAAAACAGTATTATGTTTATGTAAGAAATATTAATATATGTATAATTTTGCTTTTCATTTTTTTTTTTTTTTTTTTTTTTTAAATTTTTTTTTTATTTTTTTTTTTTTTTTTTTTTTTAAGTTATTTATTAAGTAATCGAACACTTATAAGGATATATAAAAAATTTATAAGATTCGCGTTAGTGCCGAGAAGAAACTTTTGACAAAATTTGTTGTTACAAATAATCACACTTCTATGAAGAAGAGATTGTATTTTTTTCAATCAAAGCATAGGACACTCATTGAATGGAAAATAAAGTTATCTTTTTAATTTTTTAATACTGAGAGAGAGTTTGCGTGCGTGCAAGAGTTATGCGAGTAAATAGCAGAGTTTTGAGAAGAGGTAAATTCTTAATAGATAGGAAAATTTGGATAATAAACGTCAAGGTCCAGTCCGATTTTCTGATGATATTTAGATTTAAAAAAAAAAAAAAAAAAAAAAAAAAAAAAATTATCTCATTACTTGCCGACCATCATTAGCATTGACTTTCCCAAAGAAATTGCGTCGAGGGATTTGCGTTGATTCTCCTTTAGATAGACGAAATATCCAGGATTTCATCGGTCAATGCTCGACTCGTTCTAGCTAATTTACAAGGACGCGAAATCCTGATCGACCGCTAGTGTTCGACTCTTTTTATCTCTTGCTCATCTTACCTCATCGTAATCGTGAAACATTGACGCACGCCACATGTTGCGTTTATAACTAATTCCTTCATCCGTTATTTATGGATAATGAAGAAAGTGACAATCACAGCTTAGTTTTATAAATTATGCTTTAGAAAATATCTCATGCGTGCGATTATGCCGAGGCTGGGATATGATAAAGCTGATGGGTTGTATTGAAAAATTTGAGCTATCCTATACTCAATATTCAACATTTATTAATTCCCATCGAAGGCAATTATTTCTCGCACTCATAATCCAACGAACCTTGAATAGACTTTTCCCTCCCAACGGAATAGTTACGCAAATTAAATGCGCGTGCTGCAACAAACACGTAGATGGGAGCATGAATGTGCCACAAAGCCGGAAGATGACCTAAAGGTGATTATTATCAGGAGGCGAGCGCAGCGAAGTGCCCGGAGATATTCGCGACAAGTGGAAAGTGTACGAGCAGAATTTTCTCGAGGATCGCGAGCTCGGAAGGCTAATCGAAGTAAAGAAAGCATAGTGCCAGAGCCTCGCTTCTTTTCCCTTTTCTCCGACTTTTCCACACCGCGGCAAATTATATAACTTATCCGGGTTGTGCGATCTAGGTTAAACGACCTATGTATGATTTGCTCCCGGAGCTTCGCCGCGGGTGATAAATGCTCGGCGGTTAGCACCCGCTGATAAGAGTGAGAGCCGTGAGGTACGACGTAGTGCGATGTGAAAATAAGCAGCCGAGTGAGCGATTGCTCGAGAGGGATGCAACATGGTAATTTTTTTTCTGTTCTTTTTTGTTTTTTTTGTTTTGTTTTTATTTTTATTTTTGTTTCTAAGACTATTCCCTCGTCGATAATTACGATTAACAATGTTGTGAAATGCAATAGTCGACAGGAGCAATTGAACAATTTGAGATTTGTCTATATTTAACTCTCAGTCTCCTCTACGAAACGTAACAACTGCCTTATTTAAGATATTTTTCTTGTTATTATTGGTAATGAATAATTTTGTCTTTTATCAATTGGTTACTATAATTCGTTGTTGTTATGGCCGCTGTTGTTCTTTTTATCGTTTCTTTATGAAAAATTAATAAATGTTTATTATAAGTTTATATAAGCACAATCTGCAGCTTCGTGCAATCAAATAAACTTGCATTCCAAAGCTTAAATCTTACAACATAAGCGACGAGTGGGACATCGATTACTTGTAATTACATGTAATTTTGTGGGGACACCATCCCGTCGCCATCTCATATAACGTGCTCTCGGTAATAATGCAAGACGTTTCCTAAAAAATTGTATAATGCTGGACATTGTTATAATATCCTTCTTTACCAGAATACTTATACCAGAGTATATTTAGCCAATCCAGTAAACTTCCTATCAATTGTCTAACTACTTGGGATTAAAATATCGATAATCTACGATTATGCACGAGTATGCGATTTACGTCGAGAGAGAGAGAGAGAGAGAGAGAGAGAGAGTGTGAGCGGGGGAGGGGGGGGTGACCTGAAATAAAAATTGAACTAGAGTGCACGATCGCTTTAATGCACGATCACAAGCGCCTTGTGAGTATATGTTTCGTCTCCGACCGTTTTGCAATTCGAAAACAGCGACACAGGAATAGACTGGCAGTTCGAAAACTTGAGCCGTCGACTGAATATTCAAATTGATAAACTCGTTTCCTCGGTCTAGCTAAAATCTTTGCCCGCTCACAATACTGCCAGCGTATAAAGAAGATAACTATTGATATTTACATAATGAACTCGAGTGAGACCAAGACGGTAGGATAATCACGCGCCGAGCGCAAAACAATGAAGAGAGGCTCTCGCGAGAATATAAAAAATGCCGTAGAAGCGCGAGAGAAAAAGGTAAGGAGAGGCTAATGAACTTGTCACCGCCGCCTTATGTACACATACTCGAGATAAAACGAGCCTCTCCTCCGAAAGTCCTAGTGCCCGCTCTTTACGGCATCGCGTCCTCGTGTGGCTAAAAGGCTCCGTAGATAAGTCGCGCATACGATTTGTGTGAGCGCGCACGCGGCCACTCGTTCCCCTCTCCCTCCTCGTTCGCCTCACGCTCGCTCCCTTCCTCGGCCACCCTCCCCCAACACCGACAAAGGAGGGACTTGAGAAGTTTGAGCTCATGTTCATCTCGGGTAAGTATCTTGGGACCCTCGAGCCCCCCCCCCCCCCCCCCCCCCCCCCCCCCCCCCCCCCCCCGTTCCATTTAAACTTCCTCGTGTCTCTTTATGCGCAGGTACGGGCGAGCGCCACGTTTATTGTTCCTTCCGCGTCTTTTCTCTTGGGCCGCGTGCGTCGGCCGTTCGGTCGCATAGTCTTTGTCTCATCGGGCCTAAAAAGTCCAAGCTCATGCTTAATTTATCAGCGGTAATGAAGAAAAGCAGCCTTTACTACGTCACTTCGGTTCCTGCTAATCGGCATTTTTATTGCCTAGCCCACTCTTAGCGATTGCGTAATGCGTCCGGATGGACGTCGATCGATGTTGTCGCTCTGCTAACGCCAACCTGCGACTGTCGCAGCCTCGCGACTCGCAAGCGAATTTGCATTACCCGTTGCTTTCACGCAAATAATTCGCTCTGTACTCAATTAATTACATAGCTTGATGATTAAACACTGCCTAAACTAATAGTTTGTTGGTTAGATGATGAGATAGAGAGTGAGTTAGAGAGAGAGAGAGAGAGAGAGAGAGAGAGAGAGCGTGGGTGACGAAACTTCTATTATCGCATTACTCAATTTTCGGCCTTCCGACGACACGGTTATGTCGCTTACACTTTTACCATTCATCATATCTCGATGATGCGCTAACAAAAATTATACGTTTTACTTGTTACGTACTCGGTAAGCTCCCGGATTTCCTGATAACTGGTTGGAGATCGGAATTACAATCGTCGAGTATGAGCGGACGAATTCGCGATGAGTGGTAATTGGAAGGAGCTGCGCCGGATCTTCGTAACGATTTCTTATTGATACTTAAGCACTGCGTGGCACCTTTCAACTCGGTATTTCATTTCGTTTCACGCTGCTCTCCAAATCTTTCGGCTCTAAAAATATTCCAGGCACGGCCCGTCATTGCATTCCAATGGATTTCGCGTCTGCCTTGGAATCGATTTTTCTCCCAACGAAATGAAAATTCTTTATTTCGTTAAATAACGAATTTTACAAGCTGACCGTTAGCTTCGTGACTTTATTACGCTTCCATAGAATTTGGCATGCGGTTTAAATGGACGCTGTACGAGCGTCGAATGAGTATTAAACAGGAGATAGCGCTTTCAAAAGCCATAAGAAAGGAAAGAAAAGGTACTTTAATTTTATAACATTTGCCTGCAGTCCACGACGGTGTTTTAATTTTAGGCAACGAATAGTTAAAATGATAGCTGGTGCATTAATTCTGATTCGACAATTAATTTGTATATTAGTAAAACAAAACGAAAAATTTATAATTGTAAAAGAAGATAAAAAAATGAATTTACCCCAACGGCAATAAATGCATCTAATTTACGAGATGATTATAGCTGATTACTATACACACGCGCACGTACACAGGTACAATAATTGAACTATTCTCTATATCCCCCCCCCCCTATCCCAATCCGAACCCCAACCCCAACCCCAACCCTAACCCCCACCCCCCAACCACAAAATCCAACCCCAATCTCAACTCCTCACTCTACATGTATGTATAAATTTTTTTTTGTTCTTTTTCTTATGTTCCAAGCTCAAGAAGTTCAACTATCATAATAAACGATAATCGATTCATTGAACGATTTTTCTCTCAAAATTTTCAACGAAACCGCAAAATATAATTTCACGATGAAAATTATAAAGAGAACTTTATCTCGTAACTCGATTATTTGCCTTGCTGCAATAAAGAGTCGTATTTTATGTCTTGTGTGCAAGACCTCGATAACAACGGCAGGTAAAAATTGTCCGGGAAACCTACCAAGAACAGTAACGAGACGAAATCACAACACGAGGAATAAGAAGTTGATTATTTATATAATAGCCAATAGTGGACGTCCGTAATAATTGACTCATTTTTCTACTTTTAAGCTCGATCGAATGCAATAAGCCAACATCCAGAGCGAGAGGTCGTTTCACCACAATGTCGTTCAAAATGCATATTGAAATTATCTAATCAAATTCGCTCAAATAAACGCAAATACAAACGATAAAAGTAGCCAACGAAATTCATTGTCAAATCGATCGGCACTAAATCGTCGAGCGCTCGTTCGCCATTGCAAGCGACTACCGTTCAGGACGAATGATCCACCGCCGTGACCTCGATATTCCTATAGCGATCGAGAAAATGAGCGGAGCCGAGCCGAGCCGAGACGAGATGCAAAAGTAGCAGCAACGGCAGCGCGACTTCGCGGGGCCCACGGAGCCTCGACTCGCCAATACCTAGTAAAACCTATCGGAATCGAGGGAAGAAGGGCCGATGCCGCTCCTACTCCCCGGGTAGCCGGCTGTCACTACGTCTGCGCGAGTCCTCGGGGCCCGTGAGGCGAGCTGCATCCCCGATGGTAGGGGCCTGACTGCCGGTGCGGTTTGCGCAAACGCCTCGCTTGCCATCGACCAGGCGAGCAGCAGATCCACGAGCTCTCGCTTAGTGCGCGAATGGCGGCGGGCAGATCGGCGGTACGACGATACACCTTGAGCCGGCCCATGTGCCGGTGCTACTTTCGCTTCCTCCCAGGCGCAGCTCGCCCTTTGTGACGCGCCGAGTTTGCGCGCTTCCCGAGCGATCCCTACCGTCAGTTCATTTTCGCCGGATACGAGTGCACTCGAGTCTCTCCAGTCCCGTCTCTCGCTATCTGACGAGGCCGCAGCCTCATCATTATCCTCAGCCTCTTCCAACGCAAACATCGCCAAGTATTTTGAGATGGATGGGTGGGATCGAACGATCCGAGAGAGGAAATCGAGCTGGCCAAGTTCTAGGGCCTTACGACAGATAATCGAAGACTTCCCGGTGAACGAGAAGCTTTACCTGGCTCTTGGCTCTCCTTGTATTTATGGATATAATAAAGGGGACGAGCAGCGATTACTCCTTTCCTTATAGCGGATATGGAGAATAGAGAGAGAGAGAGAGAGAAAGAGAGAGAGAGAGAGAAAGAATAGAGAGAATAGAGAGAATAGAGAGAATAGAGAGAATAGAGAGAATAGAGAGAATAGAGAGAATAGAGAGAATAGAGAGAATAGAGAGAATAGAGAGAATAGAGAGAATAGAGAGAATAGAGAGAATAGAGAGAATAGAGAAGAGAGAGAGAAGAAAGAGAGAGAGAGAGAGTAACTGTTCGGACGCGATTGTCAAAAAGTTGCAACGTCGTAGCTAGACGAGCGCACCTTCGATGCGAGAACTTTGTAATATCGTTGATAGCGTGCACCAGAGCGAGCGGATGGTGGAATCGACGGGGACATTAGATTAAAACCCCATTCCCAGGAGTTTGAGCGCAAAATGATGCGATCGTTAGTGGAAGAACGATGGACTATTTGTAAATAGCTGGCATTAAAATATCAGTGCGAGGAAGAGTCTCGCGAGCCAATTTTCGCATCGAGCATTTCTCGATTGCAAACTGGCATCGTTAATTAAGCCCGAGGAGCCAGCGGTGGCTCGCTCTTGTCTCGGCGAGCAGGGGGGAGGGGGAGAAAAAAGGCGAAGGAGAGACGTACGAAGTGGCCGGCTCAGCTGTTACTTTAACGGTACAACATTGACTCGCTCTACCGACACACATAAGTCTAACGTACGGGACTAACGCGTCGTCCAGCGATGCCCGCGAAAACGTCATTTGCGCAAAGAAGAGAGAGAGAGAGAGAGAGAGAGAGAGAGAGAGAGAGAGAGTGAGAGAAAGAGAACGGGGGCGGCGGCTAATGGAGGTGAGATTGCCGTACTCAAAAAAGACGTAGTCCAGTGTTGTCTGCCATGGGAATGATCGGGAGGGTCGAGGGCACTGCTACCGAAAGATACCATACGTCCAGTTAACGAGCATGCGAAAGTGTTGTCTTATCGCGTGTTGTCTGGCTGGCACAACTTCACCCGTTCTTATCGTTTCTAATCGATCGAACGTTTTTAATCGATTTCGCGTACAAGAGACATTGCGTGAAATTCAACGCTAAATATACTTTCATATCTCCTTCGTTGGAATAGCGCGTTGACTTTTTATCGCGCGAGCAAATGTTTTTGTTTCTTTGCGAACGATTGAAATATCGCGATATTCAATGTATAATACGTTGTTTAGGCAGAAATTGACAGTAGTAAATTGTTATCGATAAATCATTATAGTAATTATGAATGTAAATGGTTAATAAGACTTTGGCAATAGTATCAACAATTATTTAGAAATATTGCTCAGCGACGCGCGAATTCTCTACATTTTATTTTTTAACTGATTAGATACCCAATATATTTATTTATATATTATCTCCATGTGATATAATTTACATGCTATTTAGACGATATTTGTTGTATATACTATGTAAATTTCACTATAACGATTATCGTTATTTCTTGCTTATTTTCTCTTTAAGTCAATAGTACGCTTTATTATGTATATATATATATAGATGAAAGTGGCCAATTTTATTTCGAGTTAATCATTAATTATACAATTGCTTAGTTTGCAAGAGTAAAATGTATTGAATGCGACTTTATAAATAGAAAATATGTTTTGAACGTATAAATTTGAAAGGAAAATCTTGTTGAGCGTTAAATAATTTTTGTATAGTCAGGGCAATGCACAATAAGTTATTTCCATATTATTCAAATTTAAAGTAAATATTGCCTTATTAATCAATAAATAAAATGGTAACAGAAGAAAGTATAATAAAATTATAGTATTAGTGGTAGTAGTAAAAAAAAAGGATTGGCTATAATGTATGCGGTACGTAAGGCATTTAATAATTAAATACGATAAATTATATCTTTTCAGAAGCAGGCCTGCCCTTTCCAAAGAGATAATATAATAATTCAATGTAATGCGCTAGCAAGAATATTTAGATTAATAATATAATGTCCAGGATCTTTACGTAAAGAGTTATTATTAATACATATCCCCCTTCCCTCTCCATAATAATAATAGCGTGACATGCGCAAGAAGAGTCGACGATGTGTAGCTTTCATCGACATTCATTTCGATATGTGCCGTCTTTATCTTTATGGACGTTTCAAATAGGGCAAAACGGTCCTACCGTGAAATCAATTCGGCTATCGGCAAAACGGGTTTAACGGTTCTGCTCTTGGCTCGTCGTTGTCTCCTTTCGGAAGCGGCAGCAGCAGCAGCAGCAGCAGCAGCAGCAGCAGCAGCAGCAGCAGCAACGGCAGAACCCGTTTGGCCATAAAGTGCAAGGCACGTGAATTTGCCAATTTACCTTCAATAACAGCAATCACAAGAATAATAATGAAGAAAAAAAGCGGAGCACGCAAGTGTTATGGAACCGAGAGAGACAATGATTTGCGACAATTAACGTGAAAGTCTTAGAATTTTCTTACGGCTGTTCTCGTAAATGTAGCGGCTTGTACCAGTAAGCAGCGCCGTTATTATGAATTTGCAGACTCGTATGACATAAAGATTGATGAGTCTTATTATTTTTTTTTATAAAACGAGTCAAAACATTTATTCCTGCTTGAACTAATAGATTCCAATGCAGATGTTTAATTTTATGATATTTCTTTTCGCTATGCATCCTTATTATCTTGACGCGTGGATAATCGCAACAGTTCAACTATTCTTAAACAAATCGACCGAATGTGTTACCTCCCTGTTAACCGAAATAAGTCGTAATTATAGCGGTTTAGATTGTATTAGCAATTCGTAATTGGACGTATGACATTATGAAAAAGCAAGAAAGTAGCTTCTTGATCTATTACATGTGAGACGATGGCTTATATGGGATGTCAATTATATAAAAGAAAAAAAAGGAGAGAAAAAAAAACAGTTAGCCTTTTAACTATTCGTATCACTACCCTATTACTTTATTACTAGTTTCAAATTATTTTTCAGGATATTAAAAAAAAAAAAAAAAAAAAAAAAAAAAAAATAGTTGAATAATAACAAATGATCCCTTTACTTTAGTTATCTCTTAATTATGCCAATTGTTCAATTATATATAGTGTCATCGTTTAAGCGATTGTTCTATTGATAAATTTTTTTTACACTAGTTCCTACTATTTACACGATGTATAATAATGACATGATATGCTTTTGTATGCAAAGAGATCATTTGATAATGTATAATTTTATAATTTTATCAAACCGTAACTCGCAAAATATTCATTCAGCAAGTATACATATTTATATTTTGAAAATTTGATAGGAATTACTCATGAAATTGAAAATAAAAACAAAAAAAAAAAAAAAAAAAACTTTAACTTAAAACTTTGAACAAACATTTCATTGTAATTATGGCTCATGAAAAGCAATCATTTTATAATTTAAAAAATTTAAACATTTCAAACACATAATTATCCAGTTTTACTCAATCACATAAAAATATCGTTTAATTATGATAAATTAATCCAGAATAGTGATTATTTGTCAAAATGCATTTGTCAAAATTAATATTTATTTCATATTTCTAAAGTTATATCGATAATATCCATATTATCATCTTCAGGAATTAATTCCAAACTGTCAGTTCTTGTGTATTTTACCTATTAACTATACTGCTTTACGCACTCTTAATAAAACTTCCACGTTTTCCATCACCTTCAACTATCACTTACTAAATCTTTAATTATTTATTTATGCTTGCATCTAAGTTAAGCTATTTAAAGCTATCCCTGCTACTTTATAAATCTGATAAAATACTTAAAAATTGCATTGCATAAGAGTAATAGCGTGTCGCCTTGTTCTGCTCTAATCTGTCGTGAATTTAAATTGAAGATTGATTAACATTAAGATTTATGTTTCTAAATTCAATGATTTCTTTTCTGTTCTTAGCTGGACTAAAGCTTGGTATTTTCAAATGTCATTTACGTTAATACATCGCTTTTCTTTCTTTTTTCTTTTTTTTTAATCGTTATGAGTTTTGAAACCACATTAATTTCTGTTTTCGTGGTACATTTTCTCAAATAATTAAGTATTGTCAATTTATTCCGATAGTTTCAGACGTCCTACGTTCAAATAACATTCATTAGCATTACTTATGTCTTTCTAATAATCACACAAGTATGTTGGACATTGTAAGATATTAGGGAAATTAATTTTAATAATTAGGGAATAAGAGCTGAAATTATGACTCGTTTCAATTACGGTTCATTTCAACTACGGTTCATTTCAATTATATTTTCGAAACAATAATTATTCTCTCCATATTTTAGGTATACATTAATTACCTCACATTGCCCAGCTTAACGTAAAATTTTTACAATTGTTAGTGGTTACTTTTTAGAAATCTAATAAACACAATTATTAAATCGTTTGTCTTTCTAGCTATTTTAATGATATATTTAAGCTAAGTTTCGCATAAAACGTTTTTACAAGATCATCGCTACTAGTTTTTAAAAGTCGCTTTTAATAATTGCACTAATTTATTTTAAATTAGTAATACTCGGACAAATTGTTAATTCTTCTATCATAGTTCATTAATCCATTTTAACGAATGAAAATATATTAAAAATATTTATTCCCAAAAATTTTCTTTATATAATGTATTCGATTTTTTTTTTATTATTATAGAAACGTCAATGATATAATTAAACTCAAACTCCATTAGCAAAACGATAAACAATATATATATAAAATAAAATAAAAAAAATAAGAAATAAGCTAAATAGAAAAACATGTACCGTAAATAATTAAAAGATCGTGATAATTGATTTTTATACAAATTCCAAATAAAATCCATAAAGAAGATTATATTATATTATAAACATTGTTGTATTAATAAAAAAACTCGTGCTTAAAATATGTTTCAATTTTACTTCTTAACAATAAAAGAATAGCACTCAACTCTTCAATGTTAATTTCTTTTACCAAGAATTTCTAGAACCCAAATGCTTTACCTTAACGATAGAAGAAGTCTCGGTCGGTCGTGTATTTTCAATCATTTTTCCTACTCCGACAAAGCTTTGTCGAATATCCGCGTATGAGTGACATCCTGCCCTTCCTATAGCTTATTAATCAATTGGTGCCACAAAAATGACGCGATAGAGTGCCCCGATAAATTGCACTACCAACGTCCTAATGATAAATACAGCCTGAGAAAGATGATGGCGCGATCGAAAAATAAATGAAGACAGTGGTGAAAAAGGTAAATTACCGGTACTTCTTCTTCTTCTTGCGAGGGCATTTCGTAACAGCCATTAAAGTCATACTACAACGATACCAGGCTCCTACCGAGCGACCAGCCCCCCCCCCCCCAAACCCCACTTCCCCATTACAAATTACTCGATACACTTCCGAGATCACGATTTATGTGTGTCGCGCGCGACAAAAAACATCTCGTGGGAAGATCCCGCGCTACCGTCATTTTCCATCGGTTCGCCGAACAACCCGCATACCTTCGTCTCGCCTCGAGCAATTTCACCTCATCGGCTGTCCTTCTCCTTTGTTCAAAAACATCGGATAGCCCGACGCTCTCGAGCAGCGTCTTACGACGAATTGATAAGTTTGACGAGGGCGGGAGGCGGAGGGACGGAAAAAATATTGCAGCGGCTTTTTTCATCGATAAAACAGAGTGGCTGGTAGTGGTGCGAGGGGCCGGTGGAGGCGAGGGCGTATGTTCGTGCGCCCAAGAGAGAGAGAGAGAGAGAGAGAGAGAGAGAGAGAACGGCAACATTGCATTTACGTTATTTTCAAAAATATTGCTCTCTGCAAAAAGAATTTACGATGTGAAACGAGCTGCGTTGTATAAAGTGTACCTAAGCATTTACTAAAAATACTTAGAAAAGTAGTATTACCTATTATTACTTTTTGTTTGTGGGAAGTACGTTTCCTATAATTCCGTTTACATCCATTTAACATTGAATCATTATTTTTTTCTGAATTTCGTTAAAATTTATATAATTATATAATTAATTATGTTGTAAGTCATCGATAAATCATTGTTCTGACATTTATTTGAAAATTTTCAAAGCAAAGTCTTAAATCAATGAATATTGAACACAAAATGGATTTTCTGCGCAATATTTCAAATCTTTCAAAAGCAGTTTTTCTTTTCTTCTTCTCTTCTTTTCTAATATTTTCAATCGATAATATAAGGTTGACAAAAACTCCTAAACATCTCTCATACGTACTATAATGACTAATAGGCGATGAAATAGCTTAATAATGTCATGTAATATTATTGCTTGGACGAAAATTAAAGTGCTTCGATAAGTTTTACAAGCATTTAATTAAATTTAAATTTTACGATGCATAAGAGCTCGTTGGCATAAAAGTGAAAAGAATTCCTTCATGAGATGCAAATTGTGTAATACAAGAACGTGTCATGAGATATTTCACGTAATTTTTTATGGTCTCTCAAAAACGTTATTTATTCGAAGAATGCAAGAAAGAAGTGCTCTGTTTTCACTTTTGCGTAGCCGTTAAAAGCCGGCAGGACGCGAAACTTTTAAATCTTTTAGTTTACGTGTTAGAAAGGTGAATATACGTTTCATCGGTAGCGGGAGGACAGAGAAAATTATGGGGGAGTTGGGGAACGTGCACGTCGTTATGAAACTGTAGCGATGTATCAGATGGTTTTTACTAACTACAGCTGCTTTGAAAGATAAGAATACTATTCGATTCTATGCTTTTCCTCGTTTATCTTAAAGATGACAAGTAAGGCAGATGTAAGATTTAGTTGGGGTATCATTTGAATGATTAACAGTCGCTTACAAAGCTACTTTATGTTTAGGACAATTTTTTGTTACTTGGTGAAAATAACTAATGAATGACGATAAAAGTAGTCCAATGCTTGATAAAACCCATATTATTCGGAGGCCTAATCTCATTCTTTATAATTAAACTAAGAAATATGCTAAAATAATTATATACGTGTGCATATATGTCCTACATTTTCTACGTAAAATAGACTTGAATTACTTGAATTTCAACTTCCTATAAATCATATATTAAGTAGACTTTTTCAATGTCGGTCAATAGTATTACTTATTATGTAAAAAATATAAATTTTCTTTAACAGCATACAGACCTATTGATCTACATATATCTATATCCTCGTTACGATTTCTCATGTTAATTAAAAATAATTAATCTGCCAATGTTGGAATGCTATAATTAAAATAGTATTTATAGATGACTTTATTCTTTAATTCGAGATATTACATAAAAAGGAAAGCTAAAATTTAATTGAAAGACAGTGCGTTTTAATTGAAATTCGATTTTAAAAATTTATTTAATTGTCAAGTGATCAATTTTAGTAAATAACATATAAAGTTATATTATCCACAAAAATTTTTCATCTCGATATCCTTATAATATTTAATATATCTATTAAATTTCATCTGTATAATGCCGATATGTAAAAAAACAAACTATGCAGCTATATAAATATGTAAACTTTATCAATTTCTTCATTTCATATTACCTACTAAAAACAAATAAATAAATATTAGAATTTACAAAAAATTCCATTAAATAGGTGTAATTTTTTATTTCAGAGATGTTAGATAAATAGTCGCTTTTGCATAGATTCGTATAGAATAGAGTGTAACTTATTGTACGTTGTAGAGAAAGGAATCAGGAAGAAGGAAAGGCAAGTCTTTTGAGAGAAGATCAAGATATTTAAACGATGATAGAATACGGAGAAGATAAGACATAGGGAAGAAAAATAAAAGTCGAAACAAGAAAAAGTCAGAAGTGAGAGGAATAAGAAACCGAAGGTTGCAAACCACGAATTGTGATAAAACAAAAGATATACAGAATTCTCAAGGAGCGATTGATAAAAATAAAAAGAAAAACAGAATATGAAAATGTATAGTATTTATTAATATAATGATAAAAGTTTATATTGATGACCATAATATGAAGTTAATAGATGAATCGAGTTTAAAGTGAAAAATTTTAAAGAATTAAATGAATATTTTTGAGACAAATATTATATAAAAGTAAATAATATAAACGTCACGTAGAAAACTACGATAAAAGAAAAGTATATAATGGTAGGAGTCAGTAATGGAAAAGCCATGGCAATAAATGAAATAAAAGGATATTTGTAAATATACGTAAATAAAATTAAGTAATTGAGACCGAAATATAAAAGATGAAAAATATATGAAAAACTTTAATAAAAAAAATAACAAAGGAAATAATAGTCAGAAAAAATAAAATAAAATGAAAGTAAAAAGGGGAGAAGAGCAAAATAATAATAAAAGCAGAATAGCAGAGGAATAGCAAAGTGTTAAAAAAAAAAAAAAAAAAAAAAAGAAAAAAAAAGGGAAATAATATCAACGATAAAATTTTTTATAAATAAAAGATTAGGCATTTAAAGGTTACAGTTTGCAAAAATTGGAAAATCTCAAGCATAAATAAGGAATTTAAATAAAAGCATAACAATTATATTAATATTTGTGGTTGAGAAAAGTAATGATCGCAATAAATTAAATAATCGTAACAAAAAAAAAAAAAAAAAAAAAATATTAATATACTATAAACTTTAAACTTATGAAAGTTTTTTATGCATAAATTTTATTATTACAGTTGTAAAACTTTCTTTATAAACCAATGACTATAATGAAATTTCATCAGCGATTGTGTAAAATTTTTTAATTAATTGGACGTTAAATACACTGTTACAAAAATTAATTTTTTTATGGATATATTGAGGAAATTTCATTTCCATGTAAGTAGTTGTACGATAAAATTGTATTTCCCTTCGCATACTATTAAGATAAATAAAATAGGTTCGTCTTGGTATTAGAATTTTTTTTTTCAAGTATTTAATCATTTTCTGTGAAACTAAAAATGTTTGTGTATTTTCCAGTCGTCAGTCACTATTGTATAATGTTTTTCTTACATTCTTCAAACGGTATTATGTTCATTCTTATTTGGTGCAAATAAATAAATAAAGCATCAACATTGCTAATCAATCATAATTGGATTAATATGATAATTCCATAGTATGCATGAAGTTGTAAAAATTTATTGTTTTTGCCTATACACATGTTATTTGGAACATTAGAACAGTGGAATCATAAAGTAATCGGTTACCGAAGTACATTGACCTTAGAGAGAGAGAGAGAGAGAGAGAGAGAGAGAAATATATGTAAGTTTTGAATAAAGGAATTGATTAATTGAAATATTTCTTTATATTTCTAATAAGAGTGATAATTTTGACTGTGTAATATGTCGTCACTATTTTGAATAAGTTTTTATAAGGCAAAGTGTATTTAAAGTTTCAGCGTTTGTCTTTGTTATTAAAAATTCTTAAAGCAATTGTATTATTTTCACAGAGTGTATTTACAAATTTACTTATCTATTAAAATTTCTAAGTATATATATATATATATATTTATATATATATATATATATATATATATATATATATATATAGCTAGTGAAGACAGTAATAAAATTGCCATCCTTATATTAGAATTTTAATAACTTTCACCGGTATTATATTTTTGACTTTTCACACTATTCCGATAATTAAATAAATAATCACATTCTCTTTCTATTATAATAAAAAAAAAACCACGATCCCTTGGATCGATTGCTTTGTAAAAAAGATTATATCCTCAAAAAGAGGATTATATCCTCAAAAAAGTCTATAAAAGAAATTACAAATTGATAATACTATATATAAGCAAGAGCTAGTTTCTGAAAATACTTACACGACACATCTTCGATCTTACTTGTCATACTCCTCGAAATTACCTCCAAATTATTCTATTATTCATGATTGGCGTGAAGCGAGGTGATAAAGGGGCAAGCACGACATTTATTTAATTACATTTGAAAAATTAGACTTTCTAAGAGTCGGTAGCAAAAACACAAGCATATGCTTTTACGTAGAATTGTATATCTATTTTTGTCACACTTCAAAATAAAAAATAAGAGGCAAAATTCTCGACGGTATTTATAATTATTGTATTAGATAATGTCATAACGACGAATTCATCTTCGACAATTTTGTAAGAGGAACATTGCAAATTTTATTCTAGGAATTTCACTCTCTGCTCACTCACTAGCCAGCTTTCAAAACTTTGTCGACACTTTATAAAATCGCCATAAATATTCTCCCTTTATTATGCATTTGAATGGACTTATTATATAAGCGCATATCAAATTGTTTACGATACATATTATGCGACAATTTTTGAATAAGAGGGGGGATATTATAGTTAGTTATAATTTGCAATTTTTCACAAGCACGGGATTTTGTATCAAGTACTTTTATAGATCATTATTATGGATATGACTTTCGCAAATACATCGACTCGATTACGCAGATAATCTCAGCGAATAAAGCCCATAAACCTAAATACTTTTCTTCGACCGAGAAAAAAAAAAATCTCTAGATTATCGAAAAATGCAAGTAAAAGTTGCAGACATTGAAAAGGTTATTGAAACTATTGAGCAGCCATTTGATTTCGGCAACCTAGATAAATCGGCTACTCGGCTATTTCCGGCTGTCGATTAGCCAAGC
>NW_011948415.1:69002-73637 GCF_000503995.2 Ceratosolen solmsi marchali
AAAAAAAAAAAAAAAAGAAAAAAAAAGGGAAAAAATATCAACGATAAAATTTTTTATAAATAAAAGTTTAGGCATTTAAAGGTTACAGTTTGCAAAAATTGGAAAATCTCAAGCATAAATAAGGAATTTAAATAAAAGCATAACAATTATATTAATATTTGTGGTTGAGAAAAGTAATGATCGCAATAAATTAAATAATCGTAAAAAAAAAAAAAAAAAAAAAAATATTAATATACTATAAACTTTAAACTTATGAAAGTTTTTTATGCATAAATTTTATTATTACAGTTGTAAAACTTTCTTTATAAACCAATGACTATAATGAAATTTCATCAGCGATTGTGTAAAATTTTTTAATTAATTGGACGTTAAATACACTGTTACAAAAATTAATTTTTTTATGGATATATTGAGGAAATTTCATTTCCATGTAAGTAGTTGTACGATAAAATTGTATTTCCCTTCGCATACTATTAAGATAAATAAAATAGGTTCGTCTTGGTATTAGAATTTTTTTTTTCAAGTATTTAATCATTTTCTGTGAAACTAAAAATGTTTGTGTATTTTCCAGTCGTCAGTCACTATTGTATAATGTTTTTCTTACATTCTTCAAACGGTATTATGTTCATTCTTATTTGGTGCAAATAAATAAATAAAGCATCAACATTGCTAATCAATCATAATTGGATTAATATGATAATTCCATAGTATGCATGAAGTTGTAAAAATTTATTGTTTTTGCCTATACACATGTTATTTGGAACATTAGAACAGTGGAATCATAAAGTAATCGGTTACCGAAGTACATTGACCTTAGAGAGAGAGAGAGAGAGAGAGAGAGAGAGAAATATATGTAAGTTTTGAATAAAGGAATTGATTAATTGAAATATTTCTTTATATTTCTAATAAGAGTGATAATTTTGACTGTGTAATATGTCGTCACTATTTTGAATAAGTTTTTATAAGGCAAAGTGTATTTAAAGTTTCAGCGTTTGTCTTTGTTATTAAAAATTCTTAAAGCAATTGTATTATTTTCACAGAGTGTATTTACAAATTTACTTATCTATTAAAATTTCTAAGTATATATATATATATATATTTATATATATATATATATATATATATATATATATATATATAGCTAGTGAAGACAGTAATAAAATTGCCATCCTTATATTAGAATTTTAATAACTTTCACCGGTATTATATTTTTGACTTTTCACACTATTCCGATAATTAAATAAATAATCACATTCTCTTTCTATTATAATAAAAAAAAAACCACGATCCCTTGGATCGATTGCTTTGTAAAAAAGATTATATCCTCAAAAAGAGGATTATATCCTCAAAAAAGTCTATAAAAGAAATTACAAATTGATAATACTATATATAAGCAAGAGCTAGTTTCTGAAAATACTTACACGACACATCTTCGATCTTACTTGTCATACTCCTCGAAATTACCTCCAAATTATTCTATTATTCATGATTGGCGTGAAGCGAGGTGATAAAGGGGCAAGCACGACATTTATTTAATTACATTTGAAAAATTAGACTTTCTAAGAGTCGGTAGCAAAAACACAAGCATATGCTTTTACGTAGAATTGTATATCTATTTTTGTCACACTTCAAAATAAAAAATAAGAGGCAAAATTCTCGACGGTATTTATAATTATTGTATTAGATAATGTCATAACGACGAATTCATCTTCGACAATTTTGTAAGAGGAACATTGCAAATTTTATTCTAGGAATTTCACTCTCTGCTCACTCACTAGCCAGCTTTCAAAACTTTGTCGACACTTTATAAAATCGCCATAAATATTCTCCCTTTATTATGCATTTGAATGGACTTATTATATAAGCGCATATCAAATTGTTTACGATACATATTATGCGACAATTTTTGAATAAGAGGGGGGATATTATAGTTAGTTATAATTTGCAATTTTTCACAAGCACGGGATTTTGTATCAAGTACTTTTATAGATCATTATTATGGATATGACTTTCGCAAATACATCGACTCGATTACGCAGATAATCTCAGCGAATAAAGCCCATAAACCTAAATACTTTTCTTCGACCGAGAAAAAAAAAAATCTCTAGATTATCGAAAAATGCAAGTAAAAGTTGCAGACATTGAAAAGGTTATTGAAACTATTGAGCAGCCATTTGATTTCGGCAACCTAGATAAATCGGCTACTCGGCTATTGACTGCCACGAGTGCGCCAAGCTCTTTCCCCTTAGTGACGGGGAGCTCGGACGCGAGGAGGATACCGAGCGACACCGAGTCGACGACGCGATACTTCTCATCCCCACGGTCGAGCCGTCCAAGGGTCAAGATCAGTTTCCGATCGGGACGGGCCGTTGGGCCGACGATTAGCCTTGCCGGGCACGACGTCGCGACGTATCCGGGATTGGTTTCGCGTACGCGCGCGAGCGCCTCGATTAGGCGTCGAGCGTCGAGCGTCGAGTCGCGCCTCAACGCTCTAAACGGATATCCGATAGAGTTTTTCTTCTGCCACTGCTTGCACCTCGCCTGCCTCTTCCCAACGCGAGAATCCAGGGCGGGGCGGAGTTTTCGTGAGAGGCGACAAGAGGCGGGAGTGAAGAACTTTAATTGCTCGGCGTGTCGAAATTTAAGTCTTTGTGGCTTATCTTAACTGGGTTAAGTCAACGGCTGTCTCGGTATGCGTGTGTTTATTCGCACCTGGGCACAGGAGGAAGGAAAAGGTCTGTAACACGTGAATACGTAGACCCGCGAGTCGTGCGTTAGTGCATACACGGCTGCAAATAGTAAATAGAGGCATTTGGAAGGCTCGGGAGGGAGAATTAATATGTGTGTGTTTTTTTTTTTTTTTTTTTTTTTTTTTTTTTTTTTTTACAACGCCACGATCATGAATAATAATGAATTTGCCCGCTTACAGCGAGTCGGCGTTATGTTCCATTATTTTTGTAGCCTTGCGTGTGTGGCGCTACGCGGTTTTATATTCATTAGCTCCGGCATAATTGGCTCGTTCAAATCGCAGGGACGCGATGAAATTATTTCTTAGAACAATATTTGTAAAAGACGATATCTTATCTTTCAACGTATTTTCAAGAGCAGCGCGTTACTTTGGGCTTCAGAATAAAATTTCACTTTTACTATTCCGCGGGCCTTTGCTGGCTTATTAAAGCGCGCTTATAAAAATATTCTTAATCGGCAAAAATTTATCGAGCATAATAATTATTCGAAGGATTAAGAGGCTGGCGAATCCGCGACATGGATGAACGAAGAGATTTGGAAACATAAGCAGACGAGTGGAATTAGTCGCGTTATTATTGTTCCTAGCTGCAGCCATGCAAGAATACGTAAACTTTCGATTAAACGGTATAAACTTCACGCATTTATCATTGCATACAACATACGATTTTTACAATCGATCCTTACTACCCTCCGTATATAAATAACAAGAAAAATATAGAATAAAGATATAGAAAAAAGTTTATTCACCTTCTACCTATAAATGCGTATAAAAGTTAAACGTCAATCTATCATTGAATATGTCGTTAATTTTTATATTGTTGATATTATTATTATTATTTTGGTAGCGATCGATAAATTCTTACTATTAGCGCTAGTTTAGAGGACACATTTTCTTTAATGAACGAGACGCCTAGCCCGATCCTTTCGTTTATTGCGTAACGAAGCGGACTGGCACTCGCTCGAAATGCCTTTTTAAATTCAAACCCAAAGCTCGTAATGTAATAAAATTTGAATATTGACGAGCGACTGGTCTAACCAGCGATGAATGGTCATTTTTCAAATGATCGATTATATTTCACCTACGATATACAAATGGTTATTCATTTACAAAGTCAAATGAAATGAAATTAAAGCAATTGAAAGATAATTAATGGCTTGCTCGTAGCAATCATCATGCGCTTCGATATCGAAAGTGAAAGTCATCGGCAGTCATCGATAGAGTGGTCAAAGTTTTATTGATTTTCGACAGACTTACTTTCTAATGTTTAATGATTGGATCCCCATCTTTTATGTACTGGAGTAGCTAACCTGGCGTAAGATAATAATTAATGGTTTTGTTTGCGCACTAATTTTGCATTTCTGCGAGACTAATTGCGAAAGTTCATGTTGAACGTTAGATAGAATAGTACAGCTTCGTTACGTCGATCCAGAGCTAAATCGATTGCCAATTTTATCATACACTTGATTTACTCTTACTTTGCATCAGAATTCTCGATTGTATTATTTCTTCTTAGAGTGGTCGTTTCGACTTATCTTTTTTTCCTTTTGTAATACTTCTTAGCGTAAAATTCTTTGATCGAGAAGCGGTGGGGGGGGGGGGGGGGGGGGGGGAGAAGGGGTCGGCAGGAAGAGATTGAAAATAATTTAATCGCTATCGCGATCTATCATTGATTTTTACACAAGCCAATGATGAGAAAACTTGCAATATTACGCGCGCTCAAGTGGGCATTCATACGAAAATCCCAAGATTCGAATATCAAAATGAGCAAAGATATGTATGAACACTCGCTACCTTTAACCTTTCCAATCCCAATGAAAGAAGTTAAAAAAAAGGCAAACCAAACAAAAACAAAAAAACAAAAAAAAACAAAAACAAAAAAAAAACAA
>NW_011948415.1:73716-75306 GCF_000503995.2 Ceratosolen solmsi marchali
TCGGAAGAGTGTAAAATGATGTTGTACGAATGAACTAATTTGAATTATCTTGTTACATATTGCGAGATTCTATCTCACTATCGCCGACAGAACCGAGTAAGACATTTTCTTATAATTAAGTAATAATAATGTACAATGCCACCAAACGAGACTACGTGATTTTATACTTTTAAGGTGCAAAAATGTTTACGGTAAACAAAGGTATGCTTGATAAGCAGATAAGGCGTGTATAGAGAAAGAAAAAGAATAAAATTAATTTGCAAAAACGAAACTTTGCACACATTTTACATGCTATTTAACTATATAATTTCATTTTGTTTGAGAAATATTTAAAATTCTTATCGCATGCAATAAAAACTCTCTGCAATTGCATCGAAACAATTAAATTGCCAACGCGAGAACAGTCGATACTTTTTATTATTTCTTCTATTTCTTTATTTCATTCTATTGATTTATTTATAGTTTCGTTTCTTTTGTCATTTTTGAAAGACATTCTCAACTTATTTAGCAATTCATCGCTTAAACTTATCATCTATACAATCATTGGCTGACGATTCTTTCTTCGATTAATCTCTCGTCTAATGGTTTATATAGTATTGGTGTAACGAAAAGCTTTATCCGCTAAAAACTCCACGTCTGTGAAATTTGTCTGTGAAAGTGAAAAACATAAATGACAATCAATCAAATTAGATGGTGCACCGACGATTTCAGTGCTCATTTCAGGTGGATCATCAAGCCGGGGTCGAAAAATTGCGTCGGCAATGGAAATTGTGGCTGAAGCATCGCCGGGATGCGAATCGCGAAAGCCCGCATTATCTCGGTCCGATGGGCGATAACTCGGAAGAACGGCGACTCGATGGCCAGGCCCGAGACCAGGAAAGCGCGTACCCCGTGTTAATGCGCATTATCGCGTGATAATGAAGCCCAACATCACAGACAGGGATAGCGAGATTCATAATACCCTCTTAAGTCTAGTGCGCTCGATTTGGTGGCTTATCGAAGGAAAATGGGCCTCCGTTATACCAATTTGATCATCGGATCTCTCACTCGGCCGAGCGCCCATTTCGAGATTCGTTTCGTTAACCATTGGTTTTTGTGGACAGGGGACGTTACGTTGGATCAAGGCCATTACATTCGCAAGCTTGTGACGCCGAGTTCCATCTCGCACCCCTAATGCGGCTTTAAAACAACCGAACAAACCAGTCGGTTATACATACAATTCAATTAACTAACAGTTCGAGGATGGAATGGAGAGGAGACTCGCGATTCTTTTACTCCTCATCTGTCCCCTCCCCCATTGATCTCACGTATCTACCAAACGAGCGAACTAAAGCAGATAGAAAAACTGCGCCGCCTTTCCTCGGGCCTTCCTATCCCCTCGCCTTACCGCGTCCACCCCCATTCTTCCATTACTCTAACCCTTGTTGGCGAACGATCGTCAACCGGTTCTCCATCGCGTGCGTCGATTCTGGGAATTCGGCCGCGAGACCGACCGAATTTTCGAGCGCCCCCGCGAGACAAGAAGGACGGAGAGAAAGAGGAATAGAGGTCCGAGCCGCCTTCTCATCCTCCTCCTCCTCCTCCTCCTCC
>NW_011948415.1:75936-97271 GCF_000503995.2 Ceratosolen solmsi marchali
TCTCTCTCTCTCTCTCTCTCTCTCTCTCTCTCTATCTCTCTCTCTCTCTCTCTTCCTTCCATAAGTTAGTCAGACGAGCAGACGAGGAGGGGTGAGGGAGGGGGCGATTTTGCTATTGCAGTGGGCGGCAGCCGTTACGGCCTGAACCCGCGGACGAGCCGATTCTCACGTTACGTCTCCTAGCCGACGATTCTTTTCTCGTGTACCAAGAGATTACGGGCGGCGAAAAGGTTCGCCGGTGCAATTATTTGCTCATCGGCCGTCACTCGCCTTCCAAGAAATGGATTAAAAATGGGAAGATCCCCCGGCAACGGCTAACCCCGTTCTGTGCCATTTTCGCCCGGTTTACCGATAATGCCATTAAGCTTACGTCAACCCACTGGACTTTCGATAGCGTTCGCGAAGATTGAGCTAACGATTTCACTTTTATACGATGAATTTTCCAAGGGAACGCTTCATTACGGGTGACCATGGCTTTTATTTATAATTGTAAGGAAGCTGTGTAATTGTCATTAGAGGCTGGGAGTAAGTACATAAGGCTGAATGCACATTTGGGATATTGTAGCGAGTACTTTGGCGCGAGTGTACCAATGGTTGAAAATCATCAATCGCTCGCTTACATGAACAATGGAGAGGTTCGAGTTTCTCGTTATTTATAACGAAGCCTATATGCGCCCGAGACTCCTCTGCAATTATCGATAATTTTACTCGTTAACTTACGATATCATGTTTAAATAACATTGTATTATATGAAATAAATGACAGCTGAGTTATAAAAGCCTGCGTATTATTCACAGTTTTACAAATGACAATACTAAATAGAAATTTGATAGAAATTAATTTAATGCTCAATGCGTGCGAGTTAAACGTGCGGTAAATGATGAATTGCATATCGCATGGCTTTTGCATAAGCAATCACAATTGTCTTTCTATGCTCTTTGTCTCTTTATGCTCAATAATGCCCTTTATTATTTATTATGGCATCGTAATAGTTGGACTGTAATAGTCTCGTATAAAATCTGGATTACAATATTGTCGCACTTGGTATTTGTTGGGGTCGAATAAACCAAGATTTATGGAGCCGTTGATAAGTGTATTCGAAAATTGACGTTTAAGAATGCGCCGATTGCTTACGACTCACAGCCACACACCAACCCACGTTACATATTAATATAAACTATTATGCCGGAATTTATTTTATGCGATCTAGCAAATCGAATATTTTCCGTGCAAGAATTATCGTGCAAATTTAATCAGTCATATCTAGCTTACATGTAATAATTGGAATCTTAAGCGAGCAATATAAACACAAAAAACAACAAAGAAAGAATAAAGAACAAGGAGGGAGGAGAGAGAGAGAGAGAGAGAGAGAGAGAGAGGCGAAGAAATGGTTCTGCAAAGCTTATAATATTTGTATGTATCCACAGTGGCTTGCGAAGATATTTGCCAGTAGCATCTGATAACGATAACACGAACCTTTTGCGTTTAAATTGAAATTTAATGTATGTAATCGCGCCGCGTGCAACCTCAACGTTACGCAAAAAAACCGTACTAAACAGTAAATTTGCAACGGTTCGCCACACCGTCGTTCGACGTAAGTCCAAATATTCGCGATAAATATCGAGTGCCGCTCTCACGGATAATATTATCGTTGCACAGGGACAGAGAACGAGCGGGGGCCTATCACCTTAGCGACTTAATGATAATACTGCAATTCGGTAAGTAGCCGCTTTCGAGTTTTTCAAATTAAAGAACAAAATGGGGGAAGCCGAGAAGGAACCACCGTTAACCTTTCCGTTGCATCGAAACACCTGATGCCGTAGTCGTCTCGCTTATGCATTAACTAGTCGATATTCCGCATTGTAATACAATTATTCTCGCAATTTTTATAGCGCGACGTCCTCGACGTCCTCGTAAAATAATTCCCTTCGCCAAACGCACGTGAGGCCGCGGCAGCGCTTAAAAACGTTTGAAAGAAGCCGAGGGGCCCGCCAAAGTAGGCCCTCCAAACAGCCACGGCACTCGGTCAACACATTTCTTATCTCTTCCATCCCTCCTCCCCCCTCCTCATCCTCCTCCTCCTCCTCCTCCTCCTCCTCCTCCTCCCCTTCACCTCGCATGTGGGGTAAGGTCATGCAGCGGCTGATGTACTCACGGGCTCGAGGGCCAGCTCCACCTCGGCCACGGTTCTGCTCCTCCTCTGGTGCCGACGCGGTCGCCTCGCCTCCTCGTGCATCACGGGCGCGTGTCCGCTCTCACGGGCATGAAGCTCGCACGGCCGAGCCTCGAGTCGGACTGAGGTGGTCGTGAGGGACTTGGAGCCAGCGGGCCAAAGGCCCAGGGCCGTAGTCGCACGGGGCCGCGCACCGGTCGCGTCACTCCCCGCCAGAGGAGTGAGTCGAGTCGCTCGTTCGCTCGCCGGCCGAGGCGCGTCCATCGTCTCCTTCGTTGCGCGACACGATACCCTCACCCCGCCACTTTACTCACCCCTCCCCTCACCACCTCACCCCGTACTCAATCGACCTCCTCCACCTCCTCCTTCTCCTCCTCCAGCATCACCACCTCCACCTCTGCCCCTCCTACTGCTCTGCCACGACTCATTCCGTAACGCCGGCTCGCAATTAGATTGATGGGCTCGTTATTTGCTTGATTAGATATAGAATAAATGGCTGCTGGAATGATTTCGCTTTATTGCGTATGCCGACGGCGGCTTATTGAATTGAATTTTCGCCAGGCCGACTTAAGGTATCTTGTCACGACTCCGTAATTAGGGCTGGCGCGCGATACAATTAATTTCCCTGGCATTTTACAAATTGACGAAACCCGCGGACTCGAACACATGCTCTACCAACCACTTATTCTAATTAAATCATTGCAATTTCTAAACTATAAATCATGCATACGTATTTATTTATACGCTATATCCGAATAGCCGGACATTTGAATGTATTTTGCATCTGTAATACGTAGCTGTTTAACCTTTAAAGTACGTCTTCCGTATTCCTACGTATTTAGATTTTTTCTTTCTTCATTTTTTACTTCACCTCTTACTAAATACGAACAACGAACGTTTTTTTAAATATCTCCTTAAATCTTGGTCACTTTTTTCTCTTTTTCCTCATCGTATCCATCTGCTTTTCTTCCTTCTTCTTCATTCTTAACCTGCTTAACCTGCTTAATACGCGTGCGCAATCTTATCTAAAACAAAATTATTCATTGCCTACTTGCTGCACTCGCTGCACTCGCTGCACTCGCTGCACCGCCACGGATGATTATTATGAAATTACTTTAAAAAAAAAAAAAAAAAAAAAAAAAAAAAAAAACAGAACATCCATCGGTTTGTTTGGTTTCGTGCGCGACGTGCCCGGGGCAAAGTGACGTAGGCAATGCTGTGCGGCACTTAACGGCGAGTAAATAAAAAGGTCATTTGTTCAAGAGACGAGAACGAAGAATATTTTACGTTTCTGGAAACTGCGTTTCGCCTCCGTGAATAACCAAAAAGTCGACGACTGTTGTATTGAGGACAGCAAAATTGTATCAATATTCTGGCGATAATAATAATAATAATAATAATAATAATAATAATAATAATAATAATAATAATAACAAAAAACAAAACCATAAGCAAAAAAAAAAAAAAAAAAACTTGCGGTTCAATCGTTTTTAAATTTCGTAAAAGTGTATTATTAGTGCGTGATTCTGATAATAATAAAAAAATTTCAAACCACAGCATTGGGAATATCCAAGCGAGTGCGCCTACAACGAAATGCGCACTACAGTGACACAAGGAAAAATCATAATGTTTCGTTTTTCCTCGGCTTACTACTCTAATAATTGTACACGTAAAAGGATATTTTACTCGGAAGAATAAACTTTCGCAGCACTTGGGAATATCCGTCTACTGAATTTTTGCAATCGTCTCAACCGCCATCGTCTTACTCGCGCTGGCCCGGCCTGTTTTGTGGCCAAAGTATACGCAGAAAAGCATTCAGGAGCAATACGGAGCAACACGAAGGACAAAAGACGAAAAATGCCGATAGCGCGCTTCAGTTCACATACCGTTCAAACCATAAATTCAAATGGAGCCTTTGAGGTCTGATTGAATCCGAGCTCCGTGCGTATTTTTTCTTTCTTCTCATTTCTTTTTCCTATCGCGTCTACCAAGAAAGTCGGCAATTTTATTTTGTATTTACTCCCGCCCCCATCCCCTCTCGCTGATTAGTTTTATTCGAATTCAACAATGTGTAATTGTTTGTCGAGGGTCTGGTTATTCTGTTAATCGCGTGTTTCGTGAATTTTTCAATGTCTTAGGATGTCGATTGAGTGATGTCATGCGCGGTGAGATTATCAACGCCTAATGTATGTCAAATATTACCTAAAGCAGTGTTTAATGCTTAGCGTCTACAAATCTAACGAACCTACGGCTAATGCGCATAAAATGAGAATGTCGAAGAATATCGTCTCTACGCTTCAAACTCCAAATGACAATAAAATAAATTTTTTTTTTTTTTGCGAAATTTGATAAAAATTTACTCTGCAATATCAACGATACAAGCAGCTTACTCGGGCTTTGATAGAAAACCGAAAGACATTGGAAGTATGTTTAGATACAAAAGCATTGAGAATATTAAGTGATAAATAGGATGACGATTCGAATGAATTGTTTGAAAAAAGACAAAGAGAGAGAGATAGAAGGATAGAGAGAGAGAGAGAGAGAGAGAGAGAGAAATATTACGATGCGTCACATCTCTGAAAATACTTAACGTCGGAACGTACTCGACTCGACATAAGTGCATTCACAGATAAGAGCGAGATGTGGGAAAGATCCGTTGGAATCCTTCACGATCTCGAAAGATTTGTCTGTCACGAGAGACACAAGCACGTGATTCCTACTGACGAGCTCGAAAATCGTTGTCATCCGCTATTCACTTTTAAATAATTTCGAGTCTCGAAAACATCGGAGATTTTACCGTTACCATAGGCATCGGACGAAAACATCAATTATTACTCATCCGTCATTATCTAACGAATTGAAAATTATTTATCCCTCCGTTGTCCTTTAGCGGTTGCTTGTATTTGCCAAAAAAAAAAAAAAAAAAAAAAAATTCAAAGCAAACAACAATTAATAATAATAATAATCAATGGATCAATCGTACATTGCTTTGCTTTTATTATAAGTATCGCGAGCATCAAAATCAATCGCACATAATATCTGCGTAAATTTCGATTTCAATAAGCTAAGGGCGGATAAGTATTCCGACTCACTCGACTAGCCAAACTAATTTACCGACAAGCGGCCGCATTAGTAAATATCCAAACAAATTTTGTGCAACGCTCGTATACACTATTCTTGCAAATATTATCCATCGTATTTCCTCTTTAAATATGAAAGTAAAGAAAAAATCAATTACTATGGTATTATTTACTCGATACGGAATATTGAAATGTCTCTCTTGGAAAAGTAAATGCTGAAATCGTAAAAGAAAAAATCTCTTTCGCGTTTTTCATAAAGCTCGGATATCTCGGGAGGCTTTCTCGCGAAAGAAATTTTAGCCGAAGCTGCACGCTCGGGGCAACTGGACGACGCGCCACTCGAGCGTAAAAAAAAACGCAACGTTCAATCACGAGGACAGACAGTCTTAAAAATCACTAGCACATCCACCGCCAGTTAATGCCAATGCTTTGACTAATCGAGAAGTTTTATTTGCCGTGGGTGGGTGGGTGGAGGGGGGAGGGAATGGAAAAACCCGCTGTTTTTTCGCATGATGGCGCGATAATACCGACGGCTCCTTACAACCTTGACCTCCCATAAAACTTGCGAGCTCACTGGTGTTTCACGACTACGGGCGAATAGTTGCCGCCACCCCCTCAACACCGCCATATCCCCTCCTTCAATTCCTCCTCCTCCTCCTCCTCCTCCTCCTCCTCCTCCTCCTCAACCAACCATCAACCATCATCCATTCGCGTAATGCGAGATCATTGCGTACTCGGCTGCACGTAATCGACAATTCATGAGGTATAACGTAAACTCGACCGAGGCGTTGTCGATCCCGTGCCATTGATCACGGCAACCGTGGCTGGCTCTCTTACTCCTACGTGTGCTACGTAGAAAAAATTAAAAAAATAAAAATATAACCATCGTCGTTAAGGTAACGTACCTCGAATGCCTCCCATCAATCGTCTCACCAACTATCCCCTTTGTATATTGATAATGAGTGACAGAAGCCGAATCGCAGCTGCTCGACACCTCAGATTCTTTCATTGCCAAGCGGCGAGGATATCGGCTGCGCGCGAAGGATGAGCGCCAATAATCGCTATCGACGTACTTTGAAATTAGACGAATATCTTACATAACACTCAACGTGCGTTACAAACTTTTATACTTTCGCCCATGATTGCTGATATAATTCGAGAGCAAATTATCCGGCTCGTATCGATTAGAGTTAACTGGCCGGCCGGCTCTGCTTCGATTAACCATTTCATTATTAATTTAACGACCGGCGGTCGGGAAACACATTCTTAAAGCTTAGTGCTTCGTTTAGCAATTGGGCCACGTGGCTCGAAACGTTTCGAAACGTTTCACCATCAGGAGACTTTTAATAGGACCGGGCCGTGGCGTTAATACGATTACGGTGAGCGCCTCGATCTGAAATTGCAGCGCTCGATCTCAGCGCAATACCAATCAAAACCCATCCAAAGGTATGAGAATTCCCATCCTATAAAAATCAAGGACCACTGCTCCTGTATCGTAATCACCGTGTCTACGCGTAATGGTGTTGTAGCCTCTTGTTCCCATCTGTCGGTCCCTTTTCGCTCGTAAGGACGTTATTAGCGACGCATCTCCCTCGAGGCGTACGATGAACATCCGAGGGACGTAGCCGCGACTGATTCCCTCCCTACTCCTCGGTCATTTATCCTGCGTAATCGCCACGAGAGGCTTAATCGACAATCGACTTGCCCTTGCCCTTCCCCTTGCCCTTCCAATCGCATAGCGCAGGTGTCCTTTAGCATCGACTTTATGTTGTCAGTACCCTCATCTAGCACTCTACTTCCGGACTAAATGGCTCAGGAATAATGCGGCTCAAACTGCGCGCTCAGGTTATCGCCTCGTAATTGGGAGCCCAACCAACGGTCGTCGCTCCTTTATAGCTCGACAAACGCATCACACGAGTACAGTGTCGCGTAAAAATGCTAAGCGCACGTCCCATGCGTACGTATCCTTATCACCTCTTAAATTTTAAGCGAGAGTAATGTTTAGGGAATCGGGGGTGGGGAGGGTGGGTGGGGCAGGGGGGGGGAGGGGTCGGCGGATATGGGATGGCACGTGATCGATACTGGCTAAGCCAAACAGGCCACATTACTCGGGCGATAATCGCACGAGATCGCCCATTGGATATTCATGTGTGGGTCTCGACGTGGAAAATCCGCGGGACGTGAATGTGGAGGCCGAATATCGCCGCCCTTATTATCGCGTGAGTGATTTTTCCGCGCGGAACGAGGCTACGACGTTGGATGCTAAGCTGACCGCATTCCCCGAGAAATCCGTCTCTCGCGCTCTCGCTCGCTATCGTGTGCGCGTGTGCGCCACGTAGTAGACTTTCACGGTCGTCCCCGCAATCGATCGTCGAGGCTCTTCGTTGGATTTACCTATCTCTTAACGATCCTACCGCTGCTACTTCTCTCTAATCGTTCATCGCAATAACATCCTCGGACTTCCTTGACCGGTCGAGACTTTTTTTTTTTTTTTTTTGCAAGAGATAACGAGCGATGGTTCGCCACCCTTGAGACTCCCTAATTCCTGGCGATGATAGTTTGTCGCGATGGCGTTAAGTCGAGACGGATCACGGCCTGTATTTCGCGTGCACTTTCAATTTGCATGAGCGAGCAAAACGGGATATCGAGTTGGAAAAAGTAAGCCGCCGTGAAATTCGGTAGCTTTTACATTGAATTTGAACTGAATTTTGAACGGGAGCGCCGCAGGCTCCGGACGATCCTCTTATTTAACATTGCCGAAATAGCAGGACGAGTCGCGCAGCTGTGATGGCGACTGGATAAGTCGGCTCGAGGAATCCTCGTTGGCCCGGCTCGATGGATATTCGTTAGGTTGGTGGATATCCGCCATCGTAAAGGCCCACGCGGAGTTTCCCGCTCGCGATAAGCGAAAGTGCTCGCGCGAAGATAAACTACCGAGAGAAAGCACGCGATGTCTTTAGCTTCCTCGCGAACGCCAAACGCATCGCTCGCGGCGGCTCCCACTTAATTAATGGCGAACCACTCGTGTGTATCCCATCACCTCGGCGATCTTGGCTTTTTCACCAGCGGGGGCGCGAACTCTTCGCTTCATCGCCAAAAAGTCGAGATTATTATTCGAGCAAGTGACGAGTAATAAAATAAACGGCAACGGCTCCTTTTAATGTCGCTGCCATTAAATAAGGAGCCACGCGAGCGTTCTAGTTTTAAAAGAAATTCCTTGTACGTTGAAACATATTCGTAAAGCTCTCACTTCCTTGCTTTATTGCTTACCCGCTTCTAAATCGCGCACATTTTCTTTAATAACCTCGTATAAAGTCATAAGGTGTAATTTAGCACCATGATCGAGCGCTTAGATGCAATAAATGAAGTGCGTTGTTATATCCTTTTATGAAATTTTATGTGAAATCGCATTTAGTCGAAGGTAAAAATTGAAGACAAAAAGTGGAGTTTAAGGCTGCGGCGCTTTCTTCGATGTTAAAATCGTGGCGACTGAGCGGTAGAATACCACGTGCGTGCAATTGCATGAAAACAATGTTCCTGAATCCTTGTCCTAGTGTCAGAGTACTTTTCCCTTCAAAATCATCGACTTCTCGGGCTTCTCGTAAATTCTAAAGACAACGATAGGAGCGCGTCTAGCGGTCGTCCGACTATGGGACGCGGGACCTTTGTCGAGGATCCATCGAGTTCCCGGGACACGTTTGCGTAACGTCGTCGTTGTCGTCGCCTTGCCGTAAACACCGCGCGATGTCACGATGTCACGAGTGGCACCGTCATCGCAGACATCCTGACCCACTGGCCTCGAGAGTTGCGCGCCACGTAACGACGACCTCTTACTCGTATCGACGTTGGCTTTTGCTCGCAGATTGGACCTCGTCATGGCGTAGTTCCGCCCCCCCCCGGGGGGGGGGGGCCCCCCCCCCCCGGGGGGGGGGGGATCGTCCGGTGCTTCCGACCGGCAGGATGAAGGAGACGAGTTGATTTTACGCCGAGACCTCATCGGGTCGGGCCGAATGCTTCGCGCGCCATTTAATTAATTAATTATTAAATACTAATGCTCGTAAGTTTATAAGGCGTACGCGTTTCCTTTATACGATGAATCGTCGATGCAACTCTATGATTGATTATCTGTCAAACGTCAAGCTGGCCTTTCCAATCAATTAATTTGATAATCTTCGATTACTCCACAGTGCAATTCAATAATATACAATGTCCTTGTACTTTACGTGAAGTAGGAAATAATTATTAGAAACATTATCGATCGCGGTGCGTAGGAAGCAAACTGATAAGATAGTTGAAGATAAGATAAGTGTATTGATTGTTATAAAAAAAAAAAAAGAAAAAGAAAAAAGGGAAAAAAAAAGTACCTCTCGTTAATGATTATAAAGAAATAAAGGTTGAAGAAATAAGTTTGTTAGGTGTAAAGTTCGACTTTTGAGATTCCGCTCGATTGGCGAATAATGTCTGCGCATTCCAGCGTTTCCTACTGCTATTTCTCGATATCACGAGACTTGGATAGGACGCGACCAATAATTTCATCCCTCCGCCCCTCTTGGCGCGACAAGCTAAACGCCCATCGCCCCGAGAAACTTATGAAACTCGTGAAAGTCGCGCCCTCTTTTACCGAGCGAGTGGACACCGCTGCGAAACCGGTTGCAGACGCACGGCGTCGCGAACCACCCGGGAATTCCATTACGGAAGCGCGAGACGAGGCCTCCCTCGGTCTTTAATCTTCCAGCGATCTGGAAGATCGATTGGCCGATCTCGGGAGATTCCTCGGCGCGCGACAGGTAGGATGATAGGGCTGGGATTTTATTCTCAACGATGCTCGCGAGATTGTTCGTGCGTCCCATCCTCCTACCCCGATGAAATATTGCGTCCCTTGGCGCGAATCCCAAGCGGATGCCAAGCGGATGCCAAGCGGATGCCAAGCGGATGCCAAGCGGTTACCAAGCGATCGCCTCCTCGCTTCTGCTTTCGAACGTTGGACTCGCGTGCGTCGTAGGGTCGAGAGGGCACGAGGGAGAGGGAAAGGGAAATCACGCTCTCCATGTATTCGGGAGTACCGGTTTACGTGGCATTTAAATTCGGAGTTATCGCGATTAGTTGTCGGTACGGTCAATCTGTGCCCTAACTGTTTTTCCCTTTATTTATTTATTTATTTATTTTAACTTATTTTTTGTTATTTTTACGTCTCATCATCCTTCCTAGAACGATCGGCGATATCGTAGTTGCCGAGTCGAGTTAAGCAACGCGCTCGGAAGTTATCGACCGATTAATGAAATTTATGTATTTAATGATAGGGTGGAGCCGATGAATTGCGTTATGTAACGTTAAGGTGAATTTGACTCGTTGACATTTTGAGTAGATTTGGTGGAATATAATATAATAACGCTCTTGTGGATAATATTAAATATTTCTTTAGTAGATGTATAAAGTGCTTTCGAAGTTAATGTTACGGCGGATAAAGAATCTTCAAGGCTCGATTTTTCTTTAATCCACGCTGCTTAAGGCAGACATTTTTCTTCCGACTCACCACATCTCAATAAATTCCCCATTTAAATATATATTTTCACCTACTTGTTTTTGACAATTTCCTTTAATACAGCTATCACCATTAAATTTGAGGAAACGCAATAAAATTTGAAATTTTATATCTCTAATAAAACAGGTTTAAGTTACTAAACTTTAATAGGTCACGTATGCGTGTGTGCACGAGAGTCGCATAAGAGTTAAAATGTGAAATGTAGCAATGAAAAATCCTTCGACTTAATATAGACGAAGGCACAGTTTTAATTGTTGAAAAGGAAAAATGCGACAAGGCATGCTTTCTAGTGTCCCCCGCCTCTGAAAATAAAAATATTAGAAGCATACGTCCCAGCCAGTTGTTCTTGCGGGTAATAATAAAACGAAGATTAAGGACGAAACAGCAGGAGATCGTTTAAAAAGGCTGAAGAAATAACGACGAGGCAACTGGTGAACAAAAAAAAAATATATATAGATATATATATATATATATATATATATAGATTATAACTCGGAGATTGTACGCGATGGAAAAATGTCGATGTTCTGTATACGTCCACTGCTACTTAGTCGACCTTGAGCGCCTGCGAGGGGTGGTTGGACGGGAGTGGCGGAGGGGGAGGGGACAACGAGAGGACAAGGCGCTTGCAGGGACACCAATAAACACGCGAAAGCTCACAAATGTATGGCCTCCCACGCAGCAAAGTATATCGGGTGTCTTTTAGATCCTGTGTGCGTTAATCGTAACTCTGACTCGCCTTCTGCTTTTTCTTCTGCTTCTTCTTCTTCTGCTTCTTCTTCTTCTTCTTCTTCTTCTTCTTCTTCTTCTTCTTCTTCTTCTTTTTCTTTTTCTTTACGATTATTATTATCTCCTACGCAAGTGGGAAAAACAATGTTATGGAGAGAAAACGAAACACGAGAGTGTAAACATATACGTTGCAAGTGCGGTGGTAAGGAGATTAATTTTTGACTACTCTTAGTTTGATTTACATTGTTTTCCATAGTTCCGTTATTTTAATTTTTAAAGACGACTGGGAGAAGTGAAAATTATATTGCTTGACAAAAATAAAATTGAAAAAAAAAAGCAAGCAATCGTGCCGGATTCATTGTAAGCAGAAATTTCTTATAGACGCGCATCAGAGTTCTGCTAAACAGAATTGATAAAATTCAATTGCTTTGTAATTAAAATACACCAATTATCGATTAATTAAATCTTATGTAATTGGAATTATTAGTTTTGTATACTCGTTATGGTTCTCGAAATTGATATGACTGTAAAATAAAATTATTTGAAAAACATTAAAAAGTATCATGACTGTTTTACATTTTATAGAGAAATTTTTATATAAATTATTAATGAGCAACCATTTTTAATATTATATTTTATTTAATAAATTAAATGATAAATCGAATTTATATGATTTAAGGTTATTGTGGGATAATATTTTGCTCTAATATAATGATTAATAATAATAATAATAACAATAATAATAATAATAATAATAATAATAATGAAATAGATATTGGTAGGTGCAATAAATAATAATTTACTCTAGTAAATTTGTGCCTCGATTAAAATTAAAATTCTTTTATGAAATATTATTACGAATTTGTATCATACTAATGTAAAAAACACAAACATATACGCTGAATTAAATCATTAGCAATATTCATTTATATAACTGTATAATTTTTATACAATATAATTTTCTTTTTTAAACATTAATTTCTAATCTTGTAAATGAGCATCAATAGGTTTCATAGGAATTCATATGAAGAATTGCTTAATAAAGTTGTAGAGCCAAATATGAAGTCGTCGAGCGCCACTATGTACTTAAGCTTAATTGTGCCGCGTTTCTCGACTCGCACTCTTAAATATTTGACTTCTTCGAATAATAGATATTTTATTTTCGAATAATATTAATAATTCGTAAGAATTTATAGATAAAATTAAAAATTATTTGAAATTAATCAGCATTAATATTGCTGTTTATAATCAAATTGGCGTTATACCTTGTTCTTTAAATAATAAACCTTCACTAATTTACCTATAAAGTTTTTCATAAAAATAAAAAATCCTTCATCGCTCTACCTCTACGGATAAAAAATATACCGCGTTTTACAGAATTCTTTAAAATTGACTTTATGTTAACTGTTTTATAATTTTAATTGCAAACCGCCTGACAGGAATGAATTATTTAATAGTCTCTAATTTAAAAATGTATCTAAAATTTATGGCATTTGTAAAAATAATAAAGTTTGCTCCTAAGGTACTACTATTAGTCAGTCATTGACGCAAAAAGTATTAGCCATTTTTGCATCTTTACGAATTCTCTACTCCTGATATATCAGTCGTTTAACGATGCTGTTATAGAAATAATTTCCAAAAGCATCAAAGAATATTGATAATTATATTATGTAGACGGTAGTGAAGAACGAAAAGTTGTAAAGTGCATGAAAGAATTAAGTCTGTTAAAAAATAAATTAATGCTGGAATTCACATTTTTAAGAAAAATAATAAAGGAAGTTGGAACATGAGCCTTTAGCATACAACGTCCAATGAGTTCAACAAGCATAAAGATGGAACTTGACATGGCTAATGATATTCATTTCTTTTTTCCTTTAATAATAGTTTATGTAGGACTGTGATAATTATGGAATTTGTGAGTTATTTGGAGGTTTCAACAGCTTAAATTTTTATTATGCAAACTGGGTGATTATTCACGAATACCGCAAAGGACTTTTTTATTCGTTTTCTAAATGAAACTCAACTCAATGCGGAAGATAAGCGTATGGCAAAAGGGTATTTATTTAGTCCGAATATTGTATATGAAGGTAAGAAAAAATTAAAATAATTATGAGATTTAAACTTTTTTCTTCAATTATCAATTTATAGCATTTATTGCCGGATTTTCATTGGATTTAAGTGAATTTTGAATCTTACGTTTGCATGTATACGATCGAACAATGGAAAGAATTTTTTTTTTTTTTGAACGAAAGCCATATTATACCATTAATGATATGCAATAAAATTGTTTTGGTATAATAAATTCAATAAGGATAGTAAATTGTTGTCAGTAAGTACGTGTGATTTAACATTCGAATTTCAAAGTGACAATAAAATTATGTTTATTCGAGGAATTAAGCGTTGTCATTGAAAATATTTGTAATTTTTGAGAATAGTTATATGTCGAAATATATTTAATAAATAAGCGTATGTTGAAGAAATAATTGAAAAGTTGGTAAAAATGATTATTTTGTAATAAAGTTATAAATTGAAATTGAACATACTGTTAACTTGCCAAGACGGATATTTTTTTTTGTTTTTGTTTTTGCTTTTGTTTTTTTTCAGATATTTATATTGCAATTTTGGTGCTTCGTTATTAATAATTACAAAGTGCTTACTTATACGTGATAGTATTAATGAAAATAGTATAATTAGTTAAAAAATTCATAATGGTAATTTCATAGTAAAACAAGAGAGTCTTAATTGTTAAATTAAAATTGAAATCAAATTGAATCTTTCGAGGTTTAATAAGAACAATAGAACTAGCGATAAAAAAATCATATACATCAGTTAATAAAAAGTTTTATTCTGAAAAATTAAATTAATATAATTCAATCAAATTCATTAAGTCAATGATTTTTTAAAATAATTTAAAAACATAACAAGAACGTTAAAATAAAAGAACTTTATAAGTCATGAATATTGTAACAGAAGTTAATAATAAATAAGAGGTACTCAATGTCAGTTAATGTCAATTATTGATAGATTATAACAAATGTAAAATCATCGATATTTCAAATAATAATGATGATAATAATAAATAATAAATAATAAATAATAAATAATAATAATAAATAATAATAATAAATAACAAGACTCGTTACAAATTATGCATATACATGCTTAATACAGAACAAATTACAATTTAATTTAAATATAATATCAACCCATAGTAATATTTAAGTGGTAATAGTAAATATTATTTTACTTTATGGATAAATAAATAATTTGGATAAGCTGAAGTTATTTATAAATACTAGCTGCATTTCATAAAATTTTTCACTACTCAATATTATTACGAATCAATTGGTTTTGATTATGCATTTATTGCTCATAATAAACTGAAAAATTTAATTTTCGAATATAACTTTACTTACAGAAAAAATTGTTTAATATAAAAGAGTTTAATTACTATTATAAACTTAAAAACGGATCTATATCATAACAAATAAATAAATATATTTAATATTTCATATAGAACAGCCGGAATATAATTTCAATTTACAATTATCATTGAAAGAGTTAATACATTGGAATTATTATAGTAGCATTTAAGTGCTATGAAACAATGAATATAAACAAATAGTATAAACAAGTTCAATATACCATTGAATATTAATTAGTAAGACGTATAACGAATATATAATGTATTTTTTTTAAATAACTAAAATAACTAAAATATATTTTTTTAAATAATATATTTATGCAATGATTACATTTTCAACACAATTTTGTTTGTTTTTAATGAAACAGATATGAAAAATAATTGAGATATTATAGATATATATATATATATATATATATGGAACTTTATGTTAAAAAAAAAATCTGAAAAATTAGTTTCATTCGGAAGAAAAAAAATCGTGTTTTTTTTTAACTAAAACGAATAGTTGTTCTAATAAGAATAATTTGATTATCGTGACTCGATGTATTCTCATTGGCATTATTGAATTTGCTATTGTTATGATTACAGTCGTAAGGAAATAATTAATGTATTATTTCACGCAATTTGACATAATATTTCATATAAGCATGCACTTTTCCGTTTATCAGAGTGTCGGCAACAAAAGTTTGCCATTAAAAGGGCTTAATCTTATAAAGGTACAAAAAAAAAAAAAAAAAAAAGGTCAATCATGAATGATTAAAATTCTATATATCATTCGAGTATATTTCGAACGATTGAATAATAGGGACGAACATGACCAACAATAGTTATAATATAAATAAAAAAAATTATTAGATATAAGAGTACATTTAAATTAATTGATATTGAAGTGGCTATATAATGTTGAGTGAGATAGATATAAGATAAATGTATTATAAGCTTAATGCATGAGTTGATAAAATAATATTTATATGGGTATTCGTTTTGGCATTTCGATTTGAAATCCGAAGCAAAGATCGATAATGCATAATCGGTCAAGACAAAATTAAATACGAAGAGGAAATTATAAATTACAGCGACCAAAAAATAACACGTTACAATGTGCAATAATTATATGTAAATTAACACCTACGAGGTCTCGGGCCTCGCCCATCAATAAATAAATCCTAACGATTAATCACGAAAGGACATTATGGCGATTAAGACTATATATTTCTCTATTTACCGAATCAATTACGGTGTCGATAATGCAGAGAGGCTTTACACAGCAAGACCGGCTGTAACCCTAAGATGATCTCGATACAAAGAGACGAGCCTAAGCGCATAAAGGTGTAAAGGGGGATAATGGTCCTCGAAGAAAAATCGTATTCCGCGGCCGGTGTAATGGTGGGCGGGAGTCGGGGGGGGGGTAGTAGAGGCGAGCAGATATTAAACGCAATGCAAGTGCGTATAACTGAAATGCCGGTCACGCCGGAGATGTTATGCGCGAAAAAGACGCTGACGAACAAAGCGATTGGACGGTGGTGGGGAAGGTAAAAGGGCGTACAATAGAACGGAAAGTTTGTTTTTCATGCCGCGAGGCGCGTGCGCGCCCACGTTTTTCAAGCCACAAAGACTCATCCGCGGCTTTCTTATATAATAGATTAAGATTCGTGATTTGAATGTTTCCTCGGCTCAATCGCCTTCTCTTTTGTTTTACTCGCGCGTCGTACCTTGGGCTATTGGTACTTAACCACCCCCTTTCCCCCCGTTTTCCCGATGCGTGCCCATGTAATTTCGAGCGCATTGTTTCGTCGTGGTCGAGGGGAACGCGCTTTCCTTACGAGTTTATGTTAATGACGGAGAATTAAAGTGCGCGCGGTCCTTTGCATTTTCAATAAGCATGCGCGGGATGAGCGGGCCTCCCTCCCGCCACCCCGCCCCACCCCGTCCCACCCGCCATCGTTTTCCAATGTACCGACGAAGCCAATTTTACATTTTACAAGGTATATCGAGTCGCAGTTTCTTATTAGACTCCGGATCAGTCGATTGTCACTTTGATTATTTAATAATGAGAATTCTGTGTCAAGGTTAGCTGTAAAATGCGTCATCCGTCTCTCTTTTTTTTCTTACGGATTTTTCGTCTTTTAAAAATAATGTAGCGTTGGAATAATAGTGGCGGTAACTTTTACAGGTAAACGTTGAATGTTTTGAGTCGAGGGAATCGATTCATATTTAATCGATCGATCGACTCTAAGCGTTGCTCAAATGTAAATGCGCTTCGCCGCTAATACAAAAATTAAAAAAAAAAGAAGAAAGGAATCCCAATGTTTCTAAATAGTTATCAGTATCTGATAATATCCATGAAGGTCGTCCGAATCTAATAATAGACATTATAAAAATGATAAAGTTATGTTTATTTATAGTAATTCGAACGATATAGAACTAAAATTTCTTTTTACAATCAACTTGATAATTAAACGGATAATTTGTAAAATATTAAGTAATGATCAATTTTTCACCCTCCAAACCACGAGTACGTTTAAAAAAAAAATGTATCCTTTGGTTTTCGCGTGGAAATGTAGTATAAACGTGGATAAAAGAAATTGAATAATACATTGATAAATTGTTAATGCCCATAATAAATCAAATGCATTATAAAAATGAACTTTATCGCAGGAGTTAATTAAGATGATACGACGTACGAAATAATAAAAGTTTTTTGAAGAGCTTAAAACATGAAAGCGCTATGTATTATTATAAATAATAGCGTAATTTACAAATTGATTTTATTTACCAAATTAATCTCCCGTATTTTTATTCTTAACAAAACACTTATAATATGAGTCCGGCAATAAGAACTAAACATAGGCGTGATAACAATGGATATACGAGTAAGAAAATCGCTAGCACACATGATATATATATATATATATAATGATATGCATTTAAGTGGGTACTAAGATTCACTCTGATATAATCGATAAAGAAAATATTAAAAAAAAAGTGCAATTGAAGAGGTATTTTGGACGATGAGAATAGTTTCTAATCAACCGAGATCACGAATCCTTTCTCAATTCAGCTGGATTTTTCATTTTTGAATTTAACAAACGGCTGCACATATACAGTGAAAATATCTAACCGACTATCGTATATTAAAATATTTGTATAATGACATGAATTCTATAAATAGTAGTCTCATTCAAAGCAACTTACGCCTGAACATTTCATTTCGGATACTTTAAGTCAAGCTCGATAAACTATGAATATCAATGGTCTAATGGATGGAAAAGGGGGCCTTTAAGAGTTTGAAGAGAAAATAGAAGAAGTAAAGAATACATTAGTTTGATATAAGACACCTTTCGTTCAACGTTATTCTCAAATGACAAGGGAAAATGTATTATTAATCTTGCAAATGCGTACTGTGCATTTGCATTGTCATTAAAAATTGCTGAAACTTAAAATGCCTATGTATTCGAGCTCGCGCTTATTAACCTGAATGCAATATCGACTCGAGCCTATCACAATGACGACGTAATTGGTTATAAAGAAACAATCGGCCGAGCGTTCGATCTAATAATAACGTAGGAAATTATCGGCCGCATTGGAGTCCATAACACGAATCCCCGGCAGAGGCAAACATGTCCCGCGCTCGGCAAATTATGTACTAACAAGTACGAAGATCGCGGAGCCTTCTGTTTCCACGTAAGAGCCTTCTCCTTACCTTATATCGTTATATAAAGCGTTATTTTATGTATAAGTATAAGGTACGGAGCCATCATCGATCGTGGTGGTGTTATAGCGGCGGGAGTGGTGGGGTGGGTTGGGGTGGGATGGTAGCATCGTGAAACTCATTCCAACGATATCGGCTCGCCGGCAATTTTCCGCACATCGTCGAGACATCGTTCGACGAGGGCATGACAATCGACGCGCACGTGGCCTCTGTGCGCGCAAACATAAAAGCGAGATGAAAGCGCGCACGACTTTGGGCGAGAATGAAGTAGCATGTGCGCTCATAACTCAAGCGATCGATGATCGAGCCGAGTCCTTGTTTCTTCGTGATACGCGGGGGTTGCGTTCGACGTGCCGAGAGAGCAGTGGAACTTGATGCAGTAACGATGAGATTGCCATTGTTCCTCTTGCTCCTACCGATACTGATTTTACCCGAGGGTTGGTAGTGGAGGGGGATGGAGTGGTGGCTAATCACTCTCTGGAATGATATTACCGAGATGGCTCGTTATGTACGAGCAGGTATCCTCGAGATAAATATTTAAACGGTCCGACGAAAGCTCGCCGCTGCTCGCGCTTTATGCTTCGAGTAATTACAATACCAAGCGCCAAGCAAATGACCAATGTAAGAGATTTTCTTTAGCCAGCTGGAGCAGAAGAAAACGACGATAAGTCGTAATAAAACGTTTAAGCGGTAAGCGTCGATTGTGGCGGTGGGAGGGAAGGGCGAGGGGGATGGGGATGGGGAGGGGGGAGGCACGGTAAGTAGGAGTACAGTTCGCGCTATATCGAAAGAATGGTATATTAAATGAGATGGCGCGTGGAGGAGGTGGAGTAGGGATACTTGAAGGAGTGAAAGAGAAAGAGGGAGGGAGGGAAATCCCGAAGTGGAATAACGAATTGAGCTGGAGAAATATATTACAACAGATCGATCAACGTCTGGCGCTACGTCGATGACGTTAATGAGAGAACGTCTAGTGCCTCGCATGCTAATATCTTGAATGGCCCTAAGGTCGTGCGGGGCATTAAGCATTTACGCGAGTCCATTGTTTTTTTCTTTTTTTTTTTGTTCATTTTGATTTTAGTCGGCGAGCCATCAGTCGAATCGATATGCACACAACGCGCGCTCCTATCGTAAAAATCGCAAATATTGAGTTATTAAATGCGCGGTTATGGGGTGCGTTACTATGGGGCGGGGGTGTGTGAGGTGGGGTGGGGTGGTGGTGGTGGTAGTGGTGGTGGTGGTGGTGCGATTCTTATCTGATCGTTGCGGTTGTGGAGGGGATGGCGGTTGTGGAGGGGATGGCGGTTTTGGCGGGTTGGCGGTTGGTGGGGTGGGGTGTGGGGAGAAGAGCGCGCGCACACTGCCGCTATAAATGGGCAGCGATTTATAATGCGCCTCGATTTTCTTTTATTAAATAATATGGTTATTGAAAATAATTTTTACATCGGTTTTAATATACGCCTCGCTGTACTATTAACGCATTTACGGGGGGATTCTATTTAAGGCTATTCTGTTTTCGCGAATTTTATTACGTTAATTAAGTAATACAAGCAAAAACATAAAAGTAATTGCTTTATGATTGTGTAAATTATTCTGCCTTTATAACGATGGAATTCATGGCTTAATCTTTAAAATATTAAATTACACGTATAGGTGTTATATTTTTATTTTAGGCTTTAATCCCTATATAAAAAAATTGAAAATCGATCTTCAATTAAAATACCACTCGATACTTTCTTAAATTACAATATTAAAATAATTATTTGACGTTTGAAATTTTGAGATTCGTACTTTAATGACTCGTGGCATAGAGGTTTGATGGTATCCAGTGAACTCATCTCCGTTCCTACATTTCATTACGATTACTACATGAACGAATACTTTTTGATTTTCTTACTTTTATTTCATCTTCGTAAAGTAATTTGTATACAATGCAGATTAGTACGTAATTTTATTCATCAAAATGACGACGATACATACTCTCCGGAAACTACAAAATGCATTGTAAGGCTTCTTAACTTGGACGTTATTTAAATTCAAAGTTAATTAAGTATATAGCGAGAGGGTAATATAATTTTTCGGAGATTAGTTTCGCCAAGATTCGATGCGAAGATACAAAGAGCATAGAAGAATAGGCTGTTGTAAGGAAGTTATGATAATCATCGTGGGTAAATGAAAGTATATAATAAAATAAATAAATAAATAACAATGATATATGCATTTGTTATGGACGTTTTGTATTTGAGAAAAAGATTTTCTTGAGGCAAAAATGTCGAGAATCGTTCGACAGTTGTAATTGTAAATATAGTCGTTTCACTCGATAAAGAATTTAGTTTTCACGATAACTCAGTTGGCTATATCCATGCGAAGATTGTCGCGCTCTCATTGGAGTGGAAAAGGTGAAAAAAATTGCCCGGAGATATAGAAAAGGAGAAATGATCATTTCAATAATGCGGAAGATCGTGTTATTACAACTGCAATCGTAGTGCCAAAAGTAAAAGAGAGAGAAAAAATAAGTAAATAAAATAACGTTAGAGTTGCGTTACGTTCAGTGGGAATCGGAGCGAGCGTGTATCAATGAACTGAGTGGTAAGTAAAGAACGAAGTGAGACCCGCTAAAAGGGAAAAAGGAGACAATGAGGATTTTCGCAGTCGCGTGAAAAGTGAAGGCGATT
>NW_011948415.1:97282-119103 GCF_000503995.2 Ceratosolen solmsi marchali
TCCCTTGAGCGTCTAATGAATTCTTTTAGTTAGCAAGTACGTTTAAAGGTGCTGCGCGTCCAAGTTTTCTTTCGAAGCTTCTGATATCGGCGATCGATCTTTTCCTCCGCACCCCCACCTAACCTCACCTCACCTCACCTCACCTCACCTCACCTCACCTCACCTCACCACACCTCACCTCACCGCACCGCACCGCACCGCACCGCACCGAACCGCACCGCGCCACGGTCGTATTTTGAAGATATAAGCGAGCGTGCCATTGTTTTAAAAGCGAAAAATGTTACTGCGTACAAAAGATATTTGTTCTGTCGGCGCAGGACCCTTTTTGAAACCTAAGGCCTTACAAGTTATTATCGTAAGTTAAAGGGTTCGACGAGAAACTTCTCATCAGAGAAGTGAAACGGAGAGAAAATCAGAGAGTGGATAATTAGTTGAACGACGAGTATAATAATGTAAAGATTTTAATTTTGAAAGTCTCATGTGTAGAAATACAATGTACTACGGATAAAAAAAATTTTTTTTTCTAAATGTTTGTTTAATAAGTGTCTAACTCTGGGAATTAAAATGTAAAATGGATCTATGTAATCCGTTAGCAGTTTTATGGCGCTATAACTATCGCAAATTAATTAGCCAGATTTGCAAGAGCGAGTTTAATATTGTAGAGCAGCAATTACACTTCGATTGACTGTTGAAAAAATATAAACTTATATATTTAACGATATGAGTCGTTTTTTTTTTTAATTCGTGTGACGCTACAACTTTCTTACGACGAGCAAATGCAGTTCGATGATGAGGTTTATATTTCATAGGGCTCTCTCTCTCTCTCACTCTCTCTCTCTCTCACTCTCTCTCTCTCACTCTCTCTGTGTGTGTGTGTGTGTGTCGTGTGTCGTGTTCGGAAAAAAAGTCAAACGGAGTTAACGTAGATCATAAATTAGCAAAACGACACACGGACAATAATCCCATGACGATCTCGTGCCACACACACACACACACACACACACACACACACACACACACACACACACACGCACGCACGCACGCACGCACACAATGCCCCATGTTTGTACCATTGCTGTCTCCTTTCGTCCCTTAACTGATAAGTTTGTTCGAGCGCACCTGCCGTCTCTCAGGCCTTTGGCGGCGATAAGGATTATCATGACGTAAGTGTCTGGGTGAGTACGTAAAGGCTGACGACGAGTTTCGAGTTGGAACGGACTGACACCCCCCCCCCCATCATGACTTGGCGGAGACGAGCGGACGCTGCTGGGATCCTCGGACGAGATGATATGTGTCGATGGTGTTGCCTTTGCCGTCTCGATTGGCCAACGTTTTTCACGCGCACATTTACATGGGTCTCGTGGAATTAGCGTACTTTATGGAGGGAGACTTGCGCTCCCGCGGCTTTTGCCTTCTCAAGGAATTTAGCTTAAAAACTCTAATCGCTTAATTTATTGAGCAAACGTAAATTTAGTATTACGACGCTATGTTAATATTGTAAAGATCTTATAAAAAAAAAAAAAATGCACTTTTAGTGCTAAATCGTCTCGCCCGTCTCGCCCGTCTCGCTCGTCTCGCTCGTCTCGCTCATCTCGCGCCTTTAAAAATAATTTATCTTAAGCCCACTGTAATAAGATTAATGGTATTTACTCTACCATTAATCCACGCATTTATAATATTACGAGCAACTCCATATAATTAAAAGCACTTAGCTTATGTTAGTTAGAGTAAAGTTGTTATCATCCTCGGATATTCGGTAGTCGTATGGCATGGGAGAGGATGAAAGAGAAAAAGGCACTCGATATGCCGCAGATATTAATTTTGTGATTTAAAATCCAGTTAATTAGGAAAGCAACTTTTGAAATGGCATCATGACACTGTTATTTTACAAAAGCAGAAGGCGAGTTTCTTTAACATTGAGTGCATCTTGCGCGCTTATAAATATTTCATTCAAAATTCTTTAGAATCGCTTTGTCGAGATTATATGTTAAATTCACAATTATTCAACGCGCAAACCTCAATAATATAACATAGCGATTGAATTCTTTAAGGCGGTTTCAAGCATTTTAAGCAGAGCAAAGGATTCTTCCATTTACTCGAGCGGTTGTTACTAACAACGTACATTTTCTTTTAAATCCTGTCATTACCATAACGATATCGCTTATGAAGTAAACAAGTCACGTCAATAGGCGTATATAAGATTAGAGCGACCCGTATAGTTTATAACTTATATCAAGCGTACAATAATAAATAAAAATAAAATAAAAAACTGTCCACATAATAGCCGTCAAATTATATAGGATTGTAATGACGGGATATTGTATTTTAGAGAATATTTGAAGCGATAGGCACGATTAAAATAGAAGAAATTAGTAATTCAGGCGCGTGAGAGATGATTTCCTTCAGCATCGACTATTATATTTTAGTTTTACGTGCGAAAAATAAATGAGTACGAATAGATTGGCAAATTGCATAAAGACAATCTCGTTGTGTACGAATAATTGGAAATGCAAACGGCTCGTCGATAGAACGAGCTCTCATTAAACAATAATTTCGTTTTCCGTAATGTTCTTTCATAAACATTTTGCTTGTACTCGCACTCAATTATCGATCAATGCGTATCGATACGATGGACATAGAACAAATTTAAGGACTAAAAAATTATTATACGCTCACACGCGTAAACTTCAAAAGCACAAAATTAACTAGGAATACATTTTAAGAAATCATGAATGTTATTCCGATTAAATAAATCCCTTACACTACTAGATTGTAAAAAAATATTCTGAAATTATATTAGCAATGCAAATTTATATATATATACATGCTGCACGGCTGTTACATGTTGATACCAAAAAAAACTTTAAGTGTATATATAGTCAATTGGTTATAATTTTATAATTATTTAAAATTAATGCCCTGGCATGTTTATCTTTAATTATTTAAATGCAAAGGCCATTATTTATATATATATATATATATATATATATATATATATGTATATAAATGAACCGAATAATTACGCGTAAATAATAAAAGAGAAATCACAAAAGCTCAAATGTAATCATTAACTTTTTACCCGCATATTTTTCTCCAATTTGTATTAACTGAATTTGTTTGAACACGACGTTGAAAATATTATATTGCTCCTTACGTATTCATCCTTGCATAAATATTGTCTTTAAGTAACTTTCAACAAAACTAAACAGTTAAACTAGCAACGCTATAATGGTAAGAAGGAAGGAAAGACAGGCAAGACAAAGAAAAAAAAAATAGCCAATTAAAGTAAATACGCAAATTAGCCATTTGTTGCAATTTTTTTTTTCGGATGAGCCACTTTTTTCTCATGAGGACTTTTAATATCAATGACGAATAAGCGATTAGATTTTCTTTTCACTTTTTATTATTATTTTCCATTTCTTCTCCATATTGTACAATAAAATCGATTTTATTCCAATTTTTTGCTTTAAGCCATTAAAAATAACGAAATTGCAAATAAAAATAATAAGCTGTAAAACAATGTCGTGAGGACGATAAAGAATGCCGATAATAGTTAATTCATGTACATTAAAACAAAAAACAAAACAAAAAAAAGTAAAGGGAATCCAACGGTTTAATGGTAATATTACGCAGAGGAAGTGAACGATTAAAAGAAAATACGATTTGCTTTTATGCCAATTAACGATCGCCAATATATATCACACGATGATACAACGACAAATAAGCCACGTATTATCAATTAATTACCTTCCTATTATTCATACTGAGACATTCGTAATCCGAGTCGACGTAGAAAATCGAGGTTTTCGCCTCTTGATTGAACCACATTGCTACTCCTCGTCGTCCTCGCCTCCCTATAATCTACTCCACTCCACTCCACTTCACGTCACTTCACGTCACTTCACTCCATTCCACTTCACTCCCCTAACTCTTGAATAGCGTACGCACGCGCGCCCCCAATTACTTTCACCGGTCGTCTCTCTTACGAAAATCGAACAGACCCATCTTCTCAAACACCGATAAAGCGCGGCAGCGGCCCCTCCTTCCCGCCTAAAAACAAAAAGATCTAAATATCATTCATCGCCCGTCCCCTCGTCCTCGTGCCGGGAGGATACGCGAATGCATCATCGCCATTTTTCGTCCGCTCGCCGACGTAGTGATTCACCGTAGTGCCTCGCACTCAGACGCGCCCAACGACTTAACGAGCCACGGAAATCAATAATCGACGATCCACTGTCAGGCCCCGGGACTACAACTCGCGTGGAACGTGAGATCTACGCGCTCCCGCGCCCCCGATTTCAGATGCGCCTGTGTCGATGGCCCCCAGAAAACTGAAAAGCGACGCCGACACGCGGTTTAATCAGCGTTCTCGGAAACCTCTCTCTCACTCTTCCTTATTCGGCTTATGTCCCTCCCCTCTCCTCCCGCGACGTCGCTCGACGTACCACCCCTCCCCCCCTCCCCATCCCCGTCGTTTCTTCACTCTCTCTCTCTCTCTCACTCTCTCTCACTCTCTCTCACTCTCTCACTCTCTCTCTCACTCTCTCTCTCACTCGCTCACTCACTCACTCACTAACTCACTCACTCACTCACTTCGTGTGTCTTTCTTTTCGTTTCTTATGGCAACGCGCCACATGTCCTATCCCCGCCAATATCGAGCTCGACAAATTTTTCACGCGTCGTTAGCACCTGTGCATGCGCTAGAAAGGATCGCCGATCAGTGTAATCTGCTATTAGAAAAGAACGCCTCTTTCGCTTGGATCAATGTACCATTTGTATTTGATCTTTTGTATCGCGGCCAGATGAATCGTTGAGAATGAATTTTGCATTCCTCTTCTTTCGACAAACAAAAGCTTCTATATGCAGCTGCTAAGTTACCTGCCCCATAAACAATTTAATGCTAATTATTTTGGAGTGAAATTTTAGTCTCCGAATTCGTATGCAATTCGCAGTGCTGCCATGAGACATAAATCCTACAAAAACATTAACAATATATGTATTGTGAATGTGCCTGATTAGGCAAATGTTTGACTTTTGGGGTAATGATCTTGAGAATAATACGATAAACAATTCATGATAAATTGTCCGTTATTCGATCATTATAATTGGAATCATCGAATAAATAAAACAACGAGTCTATAAAATGAAAATACAATTTCTCTTAAATGAAAAAATGTATTTCGATAAATAACGATGTTTATCAATAATCTTTTGATAAAACGAGCTTACTCATTTGTTTTATTGATCTTCGTTAAAAATCCACTTTATCAATCGAATATTCAATAAAATGATAATTATATTTTATGGGAAGCGGTGGCATGCCACAAACAAAGCTTTATCTCACCTAATAAGTCTTGATGCGAATCGCCGTCTCGTCCTAAAATTATCGCATTTGTCGAATATTCCGTTAAAATAGCAAAGTGAAACAATAGTCATGTAACGTCAGCCATATTTAGCAAAAACAAAACAAAACAAACAAACAAACAAACAAACAAACAAACAAAAAAAACAAACAAACAAACAAACATACAAACTCCATCCAATCGTCTTAATCCTTCGGCACTCGACGACGCGATAAGTCGATGCACTCGAGGTGTTGCTTTCTGCGTAGGGCTTTCGCGTAAAACAAAAGAAAAAAAAACAAATACAAAAACAAAAAAATAGAAACAATAAACAAAAAAGGCCCCGCGCGCACCGTCGCAGTCACCCACCAATCGATCTCTCGCTCGAAAATTCCACCCCATCGTTCTCATCTTACTCGATCGAACGCCGCCGCCCCATCCCCTCTCGACCATTCTCACCTTCGTTGCGCAGCGAAGGCGACACGAAAAACGAGAGAGAAACGTGCGCATTAATAATTAGCTCGGACGGGGGGCTCGCATTAATTCTTTCATGAGCTCTGGCATTCGGTCGGTGCTAACGACCCGTGCGTGTAATTGCGCGCGATTTCCCGGAGGCGAGACGATGGAAGAGGCCACCTCGTCTATTTGGTGGGAGGGGAGGGGGAGGGGGAGGGGGCGGCGGTGGCTGTTGGGGGACAAAATTGACGACAAAGCCCTCCTACGCCCACCTTGTACAGTCAATCTCATCGCTCCGAGGGGAGGCATTATTACGATATCAGGGAGCTCGAGGGTACGAGGTTTGTCTTCCTCCCGGTGCTTTTCGTCGAAAACATATCGGGGCGTAACACGTGACCGCCAGGTAAGACGAGTTAATGCGCGCGAGACGCGCTATCGAGCGCATTATCTTGCCAACTTATCATCGATCGTGGCATATCGATATCGTCCAATCTAGAATAAATAAATCATGAGAATAAGTCTTCGAGTGGTCTTGCCAGGGACTTTTTCAAAATTTTTACGTCCTGCTTTTTATAAGAGCTTAATTATTTTAACAAGGGGTGACAGATATTTATAGATAAAGCGATGTCCACTGGACTGACAGGGAATTATTATATAAATTAATATTTCGCTTTATGAATCATACAAAGGTATTAATTATTCTTGGATAGCATCTGTGTGCAACAATAGTGGATTTTTTTTTTTTTTTTTTTTTTTTTTTTTTTTTTTGTAGCAAACTTTAGACATTGAGACGCAAACTTTAGACATTTTAAAATTATAAGCTGTACATCTTGATCGGCGAAACAATGGGAATACATGGAAATACATTACGAGCGGGCATGTTACAATAATACTAGTGGATTTATCCTCGTATTATAACATTTATCGGTCAACGATAGGCGAAACGTTATTAAAAATTTTTATATACCTTTTAGGATATAAATTGTGCCTCGGCGCATCCAATTCATCTTCATTTTACAAAGGATCCTTCCACCGCATTTGGTAATTTCAATCTGTGTACTTTTCGAGCGGAGTCACTGATTAAATTAAATGGATAACAAACACAAGAGGTGAGTTCTAATAGGATTTAAGACTCCATTAATGCGTGTCCAACTTGGATGAGATAATTTTTATTGGAAGATTACTTATAAATGCAATTAATATCATAAATTTGTGTGCGTGCGCGCATGGGCATACTTAACCGCAATGTAAACAATAAGCATATAATCTTATGATTACACTCTCGATCCTTTTATTATACAGGGGGCAGAATTTTATTGCAAAGAAGCATAATGGAATTCTCCATCAAATGATTTAAGCTGTACGAATGTTGCGTATAGTGAAAGCTCATGTGCAATGGGAATTCGTGTTCGTTCGCTAAAATCTTTCTTAAGCATTTCCATCCGCTCGATTAGTTATGTAGGTAATAAATTTCAATTTTCATTTAAAGTAATGCATGTATTATTTATTTTGGGCGATGGTGGGTGCAGGTGCGGGTAACGGGAGAATGTAATAATTACGATCGCGCAAACTGCGTACATTTTATATCCTTGATGATCGTAACTTTTTTTTCTCCTTAAAATTTACTTTAACGCGTTTTAATCATTAGCCCGTATAATTTATGTGTTTATTATATACAGCATATTTAGTCAAAAGTTATAGAATAATAATAATAATAATAATAATAATAATAATAATAATAATAATAATAATATCTTATGTCAGTTCGAAGTAATTGTAGAGATAGTGAAATTATTATATTTAAAAAATATAAAATAAATATAAAGTGGATATATGATAATTTAGGGCTGAGTGGATAGATAAATGCAGTGCACGCATATATATATATATATATATATCTCGATATATTCGTTCAAAAGTACTTAATGAAACATTGAATGAAAGTATGTAATATAAAGAGACAGGAAAATGAAATATCAAATATGAATGCATATATGACTAAAATAAATATTTTATATTTCTCCACGATTTATTAATTATAGATTTGCTTTCATTAACATGTGCGTGAGACGTATATACAAATCCATAATTTTATATTAAACTTCTTCTTGTACTCGCTAACATAATTTATATTTGAAGTGAAGCTTGTATTAAAAATCTTTTATTTCATTAGTTGTATTTACTCTTAAATTCTAAAATCTCCATATTTTTGCAATGTTCGATAAGAATAAACGTTACGTAAGACAAGCTGTTTTTTAAAAACATAAAAATTATATTTTTCATAAGGGGTAAAATAAATTTTAATTTTGCGTGAAATTAATTACAAAAAAAAATTAAACAAAAAAAAAAAGAAAGAAAAATTACTCCTTTTATGTATTTGGACTTGCATCGTGTGTTATTTAATATATATATTTAATATATTTAATAAATGCCAATGAAATGCCGACTAAATAATGCCTAATTATTTACATTATCAGTTATAATAGCAGACGTTTATTGTATTGATATTTATTTCTTTTCTAATAAATACGAATTACACTGCGATATATTTATTATTCTTATGTAATATATTCCTAGTTATAACGAATATACTAAGTATTTCAAAAACTGTGGAAATCGATAAGAAAAATGATACTTTATAAAAATGAATTATTTTGACGGATTCGAATATTAGAAATATATCATATTTCGATAATTGTATTATTGTTACTAATTTCATTATAATAATTATTTATTATGTTTGAATAATTATGGATATTTTAAATTTTCACGTTTTATCAATAATTTATATATTGAATTTTTTTTGTGTAATAAACGATATGATCGAAACAAAACGATCGACATATTAATGTTCAAATTTGCATTTAACACGTCAATTTATTAATATAAATTCATTATTTCTTACTAATTTTAATACAAAAGTATCGAAATTACCATTTGTTATATCGTTTTTACGGAATTTAATAGAGATAAAGCAATCAATGCACCAAGGATTTGACGTCTGCTTTTGTTGAATAGTAGTCGTAGTTTTTAAATTACCGTGTACCTTAGAACTTAAGACTAAACATAAAATGTATACAGAATTAAAAAAAATTATTATTAAAAAAAAAAAGATTAACTCTTTTTATTCTTTTTATTTTTGTACTGTTGCGATAAAATATATTCGATTAATGAGACTAGTGAATGAATTTGCATAAAATATAAATTTATCGTGTAATAATTGTTATGAAATTTAAGGTAAGCATTTGTGATGATGATAATAATAATAATAATAATAATGTATCGAGTGATAAAAAGCAAAGGAAAGAGAAATAAAAAAAAAAAAAAAAAAAAATAAAAAAAAAAAAAAAAAACACGGTAAATTCGGCACGCATTATGATCCAAGTTGAAACATAATTATTGATATTTGCACATTTGTAAAAGTTTATAATGTAAAATGTCGATTAAGAGAGGCGAATATTGTAAAGTATACATTTACAAAGATAGTCATTGGATTTCTGTGAGTAACAACGTGTACACGGGGATATGGTTTTTACATATCTGGTAAATTGGTGCGATGAAGATGTGCGATTGAAATTAACGTCAATGATTAGCGTAATCAGCTTTTCCGTATTTTACTTTATTTTATCATTCCGTTTAACGCTAATCCACAAGTAATTTTACTCGTTCCTAGAGCCATTAACATAAGATATAAAAAAAATCGAGTAAAATATATGAAAGTACATTACAGTATTACAGATAAGAACATGGACATTTAAGAGCTCATATAATTTCTTTTATTTACCTTTTGCCTATATCAATAATTTAATTACAAGCATTGCTACGTTTGCTCTATCCTATTCTTTTTATACATTACGGCAACGAAGAAGAGAAAAAATAAGCTTGTTATCGTTGTTAAGGCTTTATGCAATGAAATTAAAAACAAAGCATTACAAATATAGCATTACGATAAAATCTCTATACTGAATTTTCAATTAGTCAATATGATATATATGTAGAGTGAGGCAAGGATGAATATTTATCAGATATAAATTTCATTAAATAATTATTCAATAACAATGATTTGTAAATAAAGTTTTGATAAGAAATTTTTTATAATACTTAATAATAATAATAATAATAATAATAATAATAATAATAAGTTATTGGGCAATATTTAATTGACTAAATGGAAAAATAATGTTTTATACCGTGACATCTGATAATTTCAATTAATTATATCTCTTAATGCCGATATTATCAATGTTTTCTAATACTTTATTATAATCTTAGATATAATTTAATTTTCTAATATATTCTGGAATTTTGTCGTGACTTTGTCTAGTTGAATAAAACGTGACTTCATAACTTAACTCGTTATAAGACACATTTTTTATGTTATTTCATTAAATTTAATTATTAGGTAGAAGAAAGGTGTTATCCTTGTAGTCCTAAGTTATATTCGTGGACGGAGTTTTTAAAAATTGTAATAAGTAATTATCGTTGGTCATACGAAGATTAATTATATTAAACTTTTCATATAAACTTTTTCATAATCAATATATATATATATATATATATATATATATATATAAATGTTTCGAAAATCTTCTAGCTCTTCTTCTAATATCAGTCAATAACGGCTCTTCTTCCATCTCCATTTTTTCTTTTTTTTTTCACTTTCCATTCATTTTCATATTCTTTGCAATACGACCAATGTTTCGAAAATCTTCTAGCTCTTCTTCTAATATCAGTCAATAACGGCTCTTCTTCCATCTCCATTTTTTCTTTTTTTTTTCACTTTCCATTCATTTTCATATTCTTTGCAATACTTTTATCACGATTTCATATAATTTTTATGAGAGAATTTCAATGACCATCTTGATCATAGAATAGTTGATTAGAATTCCAACGTGATTGTACACTCTAGATCGTACTTCATGCCATTGATAATTAAATCGATGTAATTTAATTTTATACCGCCACAATGATGTCATCTCAGCTTTGTATAATTTTTCATCGAGTAGTTTAAATCTCCTTTCGACCTCAATAAATATATGTTACTGCTATTTTATTCGTAAAATGTGCTTTTTTTATAACATTCACGTGCAGTTCCTTTAGATTTCGACGCTCCTTGTAGTTCGTTTGGCAACTGAAATCAGGATTTTTCTTTCCAATGAGATTTATAGTTCGCAAAAAATCCCACAGAGACTAATAATACAATCAAACCTGTTTCCCTTCCATAAGTTCTCATAACAATTATTATGTGCATTATTATTATCGGTAGAGTATGTTAGATTGAACATTTTCTGCTCTCCTACCAAGCTTTCTTGTTTTCGTTAAAATGTTGGCCGAAGCTGCACTTCCTTTACTAATACACTTATTATATTTAGCTGACAATAGTATTCAATCAATCCCCAAGACTCTTCATATTCTTACAATTGATATTGTAATAATATTATAAGAAAATAGATATTTGCACATATGCCATTGTTTTCTGATAAATCTTATCAGCGTAAGTTAATCCTAATCTAACTCTCTTTACGAAATTTATCTCGCGCGTACTAGCGTTCACTATGAAATTTAGCTGTGAATTGTTCATTAATCGATGATGCTAAGTAGACAATAAAATTAATTTCTTCTAAAAATCGTTTCCTTCATATTTCACGCATCGTTTTGGCAACATCTCGAATCATCATTGCACCGACCTACTTTTTAATTAACTTACTACTACCGTAATAATACTGCCTATAACGCCCGACGATATACCTCAACACTATTTTCGAGGTTGATTGACGTCATGGTTATTACGGGATTGTAAGCTTTAATCCCTCATCGATCACTCTTTCGTAATCGGCTACCCTCTATTTTTGTATTTGCAATGTTCTATTACTACGTTTATCTGTAAATCGAATGTCACTTTGCTCTTGGGGATGTCCTCTTATGATTATTCGGAGCACGGATATCTATGGAATGTGTCGTCGTAAGATGCGCGCCAATAACGAAAATGTAATTTCATTTGCGATTTTTTCGTTATCTCGTTGAGACATACACGGCGCTATGCTAATAACGAAATATTTAACGCAATGAGAATAAAATGAATTTAAGTGAATAAAAGCACGTGCATTGGATATCAACGGAATAAAAAAAAAAAAAAAAAAAGAGAGAAAAAAAAAGAAACAAAAAAAAAAAAGAAATATTCTTTTTAACGAAGTTGTTGTTTGTATATTATGTTTATTATATCGATTATAATAAAATTTTGAGAAACGCTACAATTGCAAGTAAGTTAATTAAATGATATGATTTTTAATTACAATCTATGGTTCATTTTTCTCGTTTCTCATTACGCACTATCCTCGACTCAGTTGTGCTTATCTGTAAAAGTAATAGTTATTATGGTATAATTGAATGTTAAAATGAATTATCAAAAGTAAATTAAAACTTCAATATATATATATATATATATATATATATATATATAAAATTTCAAATATGGATTATTTTCATAAGAATGTGCATAATAAGTTAACCGTGTTTGTTTGTTTGTTTGTTTGTTTTTAATTATAACATTGAAAAATGTCAAGCAATTTTTAAACATTTGTAATCGCCAATATCGCATAAATAAGAATTCGGCAAAATTTTTTTTCGACCGATAACTTGTTTTATGCAGAAGAAAATTAGAGATGAAAATGTACAGCGAGATGTTCCGTTCAAGTGAGTTGAAATGCATTTGATAGAAACTTGCGTAATTTTAATTTCACTCTCCATTCGGTTTTCTTATCATATAATAGTAACGTTTTATTATTTTAATTCCACTCACTTACATTATTCTCCTTATACGATTATTTAAAATATCAAATTAAATTAGACTTTTCAATTAAATATTAAATTTTAAAAATGTTAAATTTATCGATTTTACTTGAAAGCTATAAATATGGAAAATATGGAATTTATTTATAAGCGGTTATTAATTTAAATAAAACTTTGCCAGGACTACGAGACACAAAAAATACTTGTATATAGAAATGAAAAAGAGAAAATAAATAATAAAAAAAAAAAAAAAAAAAAAAAAAAAAAAAAAAAAAAAAAAAAAAAAAAAAAAAATTAACTTTCCATAATAGATATTGAAAATTATTACTGTATTGCGAGATTTTTAAGTACGAATTTATTCGTTTTACTTACACTAAAATTCATGGAACAAGCAAAATCATGAAATGAATAATATGAAATATGAGTTGTTTATAGTTTTAATATAAATTTTTATTTGCAAAAAGAGATAAAAAAAATGTTTGGCTTATATACAAGTTAAAAAATCTGCCATTTTATTCCGTTTTGTATTGTAGCCATTAAAATGAAAAATACATGGACGTAACGAATCCTTCAAATATATTCCAAGATTCAATTCTTCGTGCAAGTGACCTTGAATTTCAAAATACACACATGTACAACATTACACATCAAAAGCGACATTTACAACGTCACAAGATTCGATTTTATATCGTGATAAAATTGCATAATTTTCGCAAAGTAAATTTAATATTAAAGTAGTCACTGTGAATTTCCAAACATTAATCAGAGTAAACAAATTACGAATGTTTCAAGTGCACGCACGTACGCACGCACGCACGCACGCACACAAGGACAGAGAGAGAGAGAGAGAGAGAGAGCCGCTATTTAAAAATCTATGTGTGATAACGTAACATGTGTTTTAAGATTCTCACATAAATTAGGATTTTTCACACTTTTCTCGACTTTGACATAAGAAACGCTTACACAATAATAACAATAATAATAATGATGACGATGATGACGATGATGACGATGATGACGATGACGATGATGATGATGATGATGACGACGAGGACGACGACGATGATGATGATGATGATGATGGTTATTATTATTATTATTATTGTTGTTGTTGTTGTTGTTGTTGTTGTTGTTGTTGTTGTTGTTGTTGTTGTTGTTGTTGTTGTTGTTGTTGTTGTTGTTGTTGTTGTTGTTGTTGTTGTTGTTGTTGTTGTTGTTGTTGTTGTTGTTGTTGTTGTTGTTGTTGTTGTTGTTGTTGTTGTTGTTGTTGTTGTTGTTGTTGTTGTTGTTGTTGTTGTTGTTGTTGTTGTTGTTGTTGTTGTTGTTGTTGTTGTTGTTGTTGTTGTTGTTGTTGTTGTTGTTGTTGTTGTTGTTGTTGTTGTTGTTGTTGTTGTTGTTGTTGTTGTTGTTGTTGTTGTTGTTGTTGTTGTTGTTGTTGTTGTTGTTGTTGTTGTTGTTGTTGTTGTTGTTGTTGTTGTTGTTGTTGTTGTTGTTGTTGTTGTTGTTGTTGTTGTTGTTGTTGTTGTTGTTGTTGTTGTTGTTGTTGTTGTTGTTGTTGTTGTTGTTGTTGTTGTTGTTGTTGTTGTTGTTGTTGTTGTTGTTGTTGTTGTTGTTGTTGTTGTTGTTGTTGTTGTTGTTGTTGTTGTTGTTGTTGTTGTTGTTGTTGTTGTTGTTGTTGTTGTTGTTGTTGTTGTTGTTGTTGTTGTTGTTGTTGTTGTTGTTGTTGTTGTTGTTGTTGTTGTTGTTGTTGTTGTTGTTGTTGTTGTTGTTGTTGTTGTTGTTCTTGTTGTTGTTGTTGTTCTTGTTCTTGTTGTTGTTGTTCTTGTTGTTGTTGTTATTATTATTATTACGATTATATGTACAGTGTGTATGTATTTCTTTTTTCGTAGTAACAATAACGATGACAATAATAACGAGTAACCCTAAATAATCATAATGATAAAATTAATAATTTCAATAATATGCTCGTGCGATTTTAATCGATAAGTTAAAATAATCATTGCCCAGTCTTATTGTACGGAAATTAGAAAGCTTGGTTAAACATGAGGCTCGTTTGAAAAAGTATCGCCTAAAAGACGTTATTTTTAGGACTGATAAAGTAAGTCATACCTAACGAGAGGTCAATTTAATCGCTCGGGCAATTAAATTATGTATAAGAAAGTTTAGCGCAAAGTCAATTAATGCACGAGCGTTTGCAAGGTGTTGATTGCCATTGTAACGCTCTCAACATCAAGAGCATTAGCGCGCTAGAGAGAAATGACTTTGAACATGGATGCGTGAGCAAGTGATAGAAAGACGTAAGTAAGGTCGCGGTGTGCGTAACAGCGATCGTGGAAAAAAATAAGCCTCAGTCGCGTTTGAAGCCAGTGAGTTTTGGCGCTCGGAGCAGGTGAGCCAATCGATAACCGATAAGGGAACCACCGCCACCACCGCCACCGCCACCGCCACCGCCACCACCACCACCGCCACCGCCACCACCGCCGCCACCGCCACCGCCGCCACCATCGCCACCGCCAACGTCGTCGTAATAGCCGCGGTAATCGCCGTCGCAACCGGCGTCAGCATTGCCGTCACCAATTTTCCTTCCCACTCCTATCCTCAACAACTGTGACAGCGGTCTCGGCGGCCGATCGCCGCGATCTCCTCCTCGCAGTAGGTAACCGATGGTGAAAAAAGCTGCCGATCGCAGCGCCACCATGTCAGCTCTCTATATCTGAGCCGACGTTCGCCTTCTATACGATTGTTTTTTCACATATAGCATCAGTTGCAAGGAAATGGCGTCTCGGAGGTGGAGTTCGTTTGGTCAGATTACGGAAATCATGAATGAATTCTGAGTTTCATTATGATTTTTCGAGAAAACGAGTGACGTATTGATTGGGGTAAGTACGGGCTTCGCAGCTCGATAATTTTCCGGCTCGCCGATGCTCGATTAACCGCGCAATCAATACATTCCATTGACGCGCGCTTCGTATGTAAACAAACAGGAATTTGTGAAGTTTGTATTGGATGGATGGGAAATGCATTTTGCGGCAAAAATCGGCGTAGTCTGCGTGTTTACAAACAGTTGGTGCCTCTTTTTTTCTTTTCTCATTCTCGAAAGCTTGCTCGACCTGTTAATTGCCAAAAATCCAATGGGGCAATTGTCGTGTAAAGGTGAGAAAAGCTAATGTGTATCGTTAGAACATGTACATTTGCAAGGATGAGCGGCCACTGGGATTATATATAGCAAGGCCGTTACTTAAGCAAGCTTAAGTTACTAATGCAGATGCGTCGGAGTAGGTCGTCGTGTTAATCGCCTAAATCATGCTCGCATTACATGAGGTTTGCTTTATTTTCTTAGCAAGGAGTACAAATTGATGCTTGATAATGAACGAGGTGAGCGGCGGAAAGCAAGACATGGCCAGTACATCTGCGTGGGACGCTATGATGAACCAGCCAGTGACTACCATACCGTCGATGCACCATTTAAATCCGGCTTTAGCGCAAGAAACCAGTTCACCGGTTACGCAAGTTATAGTTCCTACGCCCGTCAAGCTGCAAGCGCCAATATTGCCACCTCCGCCTATAGCCGGCGATCATTGCGGCATCCTTGGCCATGTGCAACAATCGCCTCTGGTGGTCCAGGTATAGCGAGCTTCAACGTTACAGGCAGGCAAATTTTACTTATCCCATTCCCGATGTAAAATAACGTTTGTCTTTATGGTAGGTGGCTGCAGCGCCAAGTTTTACAGAGCCTGAGCTATCGATAGAGTTGCAGCAGCAAGGGTGGAAAAAGTTTTGGAGTAAAAGAGAGAATAGACCTTATTTTTGGAATAAATTAACGGGAGAATCTTTGTGGGTTATGCCATCGTTAAAACCTCAAGTGAGTATCGCTCGATATATTACAGCGACCTAGCCACGGCTTATCGTTCGTTCGTGACAGCTCGCATTAACGCTCCCTATATATATATATATATATATATATATATATATTATATATAATAACTTTATATATTATAACTGTCTATTTATCTTTCAAGTTTGATCCTATTACGGATCCATTGGGAATTGGCTTAGCATCCGTACCTGGTAATGGGCAAATACCTCCCGGTACTCCGGGAGGTCCACTTAAGCGTAGAGCATCCGAAGATGGAACTGCGTTACCAGCACCAAAAAAATTCATTTTGGCGTACGTTTGATTATTAAAGGTCCTCATAATAGCTTTACCGATAATCGATATAACCTTAACGTTACTTCCATGTGCATTGCAGGGGACCATGGGACTTGGATGTCCCAACAAACGTTATTATTTATGAACGAGCTCCGACAAATCTTTTACACGTTCATCCAGAGGTTGAGGCTCTACGATGCGGTTTACTTGCAAAATTACGCCAATGTTATCAAGAGCTGTGTCACACGCGGGAGTCGATAGACGCACCCAAGGACTCCTTTAACCGTTGGTTGATGGAGCGAAAGGTGATTGACTGCGGATCGGATCCACTGCTGCCGAGTCAATGCTTCCCCGAAATTTCTATGTCAATGTATCGCGAAATCATGAACGACATACCCATTAAGCTAGTAAGACCGAAATTTACGGGTGATGCGAGAAAGCAGTTGTCCCGCTATGCCGAAGCTGCGAAAAAAGTGATCGAATCGAGAGAAGCGTCACCGGAAAGTAGAAAGGTTGTTAAATGGAACGCCGAGGATACATTTCAGTGGTTAAGACGAACAGTGGGTGCGACATTCGACGATTTTCAAGACAGACTCGCACATTTAAAACGTCAGTGTCAGCCTCACTTAACGGAAACGGTAAAAGCCAGCGTCGAGGGTATTTGTTTAAAGATATACCACTTATCATCGGAGTATGCTAAGAAAGTTAAGGACAAAAATGCCCAATTACTTAAAGAGAGTAATTTGGGCGATGCCATACCCGTGAGTGGACCTGCAAGTACACAGCGAAAAGTGTGGTGCTACCCAGTGCAATTTTCGCTCCCCACACTGCGACTTCCACAGGTAATTGCCAAATACTTTTACTCGATCACTAGATCCCGACGACCATTATCATTACGGTGGCCATTACGACGGTGGCCGTCGTTATCCGCATTCCCATGAGCCCAATTCCCTAACTTCTCTAGGCATTTAATAACGCGAGTAAAAGTGCCGCGTAACTTCAGATTTTTAAAGTAAACGCGAGCTCGATGCGATATTATGATGTGTATACTGTAATACATACTGCATAATGATGCATGAAGTAGTAGCTCTATGAACGTCAACCCTGGGTTACAGATCGAGTACCTACCCGAGCGGGAGCAGACGATGCTGCGCTTTCACAATGACGCGATGTGCATTAACAATACGCATCTGACGAAGCTGGAGCACCTGTACAGATACAATTGCTTCGACGACCGGAAATTCGAGATGTTCCTGCCGCGGGTCTGGTGCATGCTCAAGCGCTACCAGACGTACCTGGGCAGCACGGAGAGCCAGGCGACGCAAATGGCGTTGCCCGTCACCGTCTTCGAGTGCCTTCAGAGATCCTTCGGCGTCAGCTTCGAGTGCTTCGGCTCGCCCTTGAACTGCTACTTCCGTCAGTATTGCTCGGCCTTCGCCGACACGGACGCGTACTTCGGCTCGCGGGGGCCCTTCCTCGACTTCAGGCCCATAAGCGGCAGCTTTCAGGCGAATCCGCCCTACTGCGAGGAGCTAATGGAGGCAATGGTCAATCACTTTGAGCGTCTGCTCTCCGACTCGGCCGAGCCACTATCCTTCGTCGTCTTCCTGCCCGAGTGGCGGGATCCCGCGCCCAATGCCCTCATAAAGCTCGAGGGTAGCCATTTCAAGAGGAAACAGGTCGTCGTACCGGCCATGGAGCACGAGTACAGGCACGGCTTTCAGCACATCCTCCCAAAGTACGTAGTCCCTCCAGCCCCCCCCCCCCGGAGCCCCTCCCGCCCCCCCCCCCACCCCACCCCGCGCGCATCACAACCCCGTGTTCGCCGCGAATTTATACACGGATTGATTCGTTGGCCAATCTCCTTCTCGCGCACACATCGATCCTAACAGATATCCTTGTCTCTTGGCATCTCTGTCGTCAGAGTCGAAAAATAGGACTATTTCAAGCCAACGCGTTCTTCGACTTTCACTTTCCAGTCGATTACAGCTGCTTCTCGTTTTAATGTATGAATCATCGTCATAACTTATCTCGTGTTGCGTTAACGTAGCGTGTATCGCCGGGACGAGCAGCAGCTTCTCACCGACGCCGAAGAAGCTCTCGAGGCGACGGAGCTCGTGATAACGAAGCCAGCCAGGCGGATGTTCGCTCACGACTTGATTAAAACGCTAATATTTTCAGGGGCGAGGTGAACATCAGGGCGATCCACGGGACCCTCGTCGTCTGGTTGCAGAATGCCGCCGGTCACGCGCGTTGGGGTCCGACGGAGGAGCGCGTGGAGGCGCTGCTGGAGGCCTGGAGACCGGGACGTGAGCGGGAGCGCGATCGGCAGGAGCTACTGTCGCCCCCGCGGCAGACACCCGTGGCTTCGCAAACGCCGGCACCGGTGCCGGTGCCGGTGCCGATGCCGATGCCGATGCCGATGCCGATGCCGATGCCGATGCCGATGCCGATGACCCCGACCGCGTCTCCGGTCCTTCTCACGCCGGTTCCGATCACGGCGACACCCAACACGACCATGGCCGCACCGCCAACGATCATCAGCTCGCATACCATTTGAGAAGAGGCGCCGTCAAATTGAGACCGATCGCCTATTTCGGATCCTGCCCACTACGAAAACGATGAGGACGATGACGACGATGACGACGATGACGACGATGACAACGATGACTACGACTACGACTACGACAACTACCATGACCATGACCATGACTACGACCAGGATCATGACCATAGGCCATCGTCGCGGCTTTAGACTGGCAATCGTACCATGAGCAGTCAATGTGGATTTCAGCCCCTTGAGCGCAAGGGCCATTAATTTTTATAGAAATTTTCTTGAGAGTGTCGTGGATTATTGGGGGAGAGATTGGAAGTGACTTTGAACGTTTGGAGGTGCCGTTAATTTAAACTAACTTTGGATTTTCATAATCGTTAATTTTCAAAGTTCATTTGTCAAGTTTCGACTTCTTCTTCTTCTTCTTCTTCTTCTTCTTTATGTTTTTATAAAAAATTTTACTCTTAAAAATTAGCGAGCTTCTAAAGGAGGAGGGAATAAATAAAGATTATTCAATAATTTTGACTAGACAATAGCATCGAGTCACTTCCCGAATGAATCGTTTATGAATTATACTTCAAAGTTTAATATAAAAAATAATTAAGTTTTTTCTTCGTTACAAAATTCATACAAAGATTAAATTATCTTTGACGAATATTAAAAACAAAAAAAAAAAACAAAAAAAAACAGATAAAAAAAATGAAATTATAAGCTGTCGTCCGAAGCTTAATATGTAAAAACTATTGTTTCGAATTTTAAGGAATGGCTGAAATATATTTCTCTATGCTCTCAACCTTTGATTTTAAGAGCGGTGAGTGCACTTTGCTTACTACGTCGCTTACTTAATGCAAAATTTGTCGTGTAATGATATTACTTTACGATTAAAAAGAAAATTTACACGCTCACACACAGACACAGACACACACGCGCGCGCGCGCGCGCGCGCACACACACACACACACATATATATATATATATATATTACGACTATGAGTCAAGTGCATTCACTTAAAAGTGTTATTCACAGGAATAAATAATGATTTATTTTCGTGCAAAATGTAAAAGCGCATATCATAGTGATCAATGTGGAATATTATATTCTCCTCAGCACAAAATTATTATATAGCAAGTTTCAAAATAGCATACCTGTAAATAGAGCAGCATTAATCGAGACAGGCTTCGATTCATTTATTAGTTTTTAGAATTCATGTTTACTTTATACATGCATATACGTAAAGTACGCCTGCTTTTAAAATAATTCTTTTGCTACAGCCATTTACTTTACTTTAATTGTAGGTATTATATATCATGAAAAAATAGAGAAGCTATTATACAACTTATAAGAGTGCAAATTTATGATCTATAAGATTTCTTATAGATTTTGTACATTTTTATTAGGGTGATATGTTGTAAATATAAAAAAAAAAATAAAAATATATAGTGTAAATATAAAACAAATATATACCGTACTGACATCACGTGTTTCATATTCTTGCTACATATTCATTCTTTTTATTTCTTTTTCAATTTTATATATCTTATTGGAATATTGTTTCCAACTATTCTTTCATTTTAATCTATTAATTTACATGTATTAAAAAGAGGCAAAATTATTATTATCAAATTAATTACTTTGATTAAATGGATGATTTGGGGTTTATTATTTTTTAAATTTTTTTTTTAATTTTTTTTTATTTTTTCTTCAAGACAATGTAATGTTAACTTTTATTTTGATTTATTATTTCTCAATATTTTGCTTAGATAATTAAATGATGAAATATAAATTAAATATAGGGATCATAAATGTACATGAAGAAGATTTTCCATAAATTCTCATAAACTTTTATTAAATAAGAGCATTAGAGGTCCGAATGAGAAAAATTCTAAACAAATGAAATTAAAATAAAATATAATTTTAATATTTTAATTTATTTGCAAATTAAATAAAAAATATAAGAAAAGTAAAAAATTATCTTTAATATTTGAATTTTATGCTATACCACATTGATTATAATTGTTAATGTTCATTCATATTTTGTGAAAATAAATTGCACCTATCTTATTATATATACAAAATTGTTATTATTCCAGCACAACGGTTCAAAATTAAACGTAATACCATTGATCGATTAATATTTAACAAATAGTTCTATTAGTTATATAGGGATATAGCTTATATTTTAAAGAATTAATAATGTTTAAATATTTTTAATATATAAAATAAATATTTTATGTACTTTTAATATTACATTATAACATTAATTTTTTTATTTATTTTATCTAACAATGCTTGAATTTCATTATCTTTCCAAAGAAAAGTATTTATTCCCTTGTCAATAGTATCTTTCAACAAACTTTCGAGAACATATTTTATTTGCCAAAGGTCGAACAAGCAATGATTTCTGCCCAAGTGCCATTTATCAAAACTTTTTACAGGCACATTGTGTATCACAGCATTCAAGCGCTTTTCAGCAATGAATGATAAAAATTCATAAAACTGAATGTAATTCATGCCAAACGAGGCCTTCAA